>NC_056741.1:297835346-298077846 GCF_019279795.1 Protopterus annectens | reverse complement strand
TTTGAAATAAGATCTGAACTGTTTTAGTCACTAATTTCAGTAAGATCAGATGGCAATGACTGCAACAGTTTATAGGCAAGAAGAGAAATGCTGTGGTCTGTAGAAGGAAGCTTAGGAATGATGTTATGAGAGTAGGGACATTAGTGTATTGGCTTCTTATGTCGTACTGTGGGTTGCATGTAATTACTCTCATACCTAAGGGAAATGGTGTGTCTTGGTGAAGGAATATGAAGAGAAGGTAGCAAGAAAGAGGTTGGCTTTGCCTTGAATAAGACTCCAATTTCCAAGGTGTTGCAGTGATGTTCACACCAAGGGGAGTTGGTGATGAAATATCAGATTTTAGTGGAAAGAGACTGTAAGGTGGTACTGTTTTTGTTGTTGTTGTAAGGCAGTGGCAAGTAGGGTTGGGCCATATTCTTGTACAAGCAGGACACCTTTGCCTAAGGCTGCTCTAGCAGGTTGTGAGAGGAAATGAGACATATTTGGGCCCAGAATAGGAGGTAGTTGACTTTGGATCTGACTTTCTGAATATGGTCTTGGAAGTTGAGAGATTAGTCAAGTCAAATGGCAAGGTATCTAAAGGACATTGAGGATTCAATCTGGCTATTTTCTAGGTTTTGATATAGAGAAGGCTAGTGGTTTTAGTGAGTCTTTTTCGTGCCAAACTGTGAGGGCTTTTTTATGGTTGAAGAGTATTTTTTTAGAACAAAGTAATGTATATCATTGTAAAAAGCTAGCTTGAAGTTGACTTTGGATGATGAAGAGAGTTCAGTCTATAGATAATCATGTCATCAGCAAAAAGGAGAAGTTGGTGATGATGTTGTCTAGGCCTTTGATTTGGAGAAAGCTAATTGCTTTAGTGAGGCTTTTCTTTGTGCCGAACAGCATGGACTTGTTTTTTATAAGAGAAGCACAAGAGCAAACCAAGGCTGACAACAAATAAAATCAGCATAAATCCAGCAGTCACTGAGGCTTATTCAAGCAGCAGAAATAAATGCTAGTTCAAACAATGACTGAATCTGTGCCAAAGACAAGTAAAATCCAAGCTGTTTTATTGGTAAGCGCTTTCACCCTGTAAGGGCTTTGTCAAACCATAAGAAACAAACACTGAATAAAATCAAATCACATTTTATAAGGAAATAGGGCTGACATCACTTTCTGTTCCTGATTAAAACTTTTCAGTATGCAAAAATAATACATGTCTATAAAAAATTTATACAGAAAACTATATATATATATATATATATATATACATATATATATATATATATATATATATATATATATATATATAAAATATATATATATATATATAAAAAATATACATCTGTATATAAAGGCAAATATAAAACATTTTTTAACATTCTAAAATATATATGTTTATCTCACAGTGAGTCTTCTATTCTTAAGAACAGGTTTCAACGGAATTTTGTCATTCAGACCTGCTGTGGTAGCGTTGTCGCCTCACAATAAGACGTCCGGTTCGATTCTCAGCTAGAGCATCTTCTGCGTGGAGACATGTATGAATGGGCGTACCTTCATTGAAGGTTGTGCATCAGGGCTGGTAACTTGGCACGTAAAAATCAACTACCAATCATTAGCGGACCGGAGTTCCACTGTGGTGACCCCTAACCGGGAAAAGCCAAAAGACTCAACAACCTGGTCTCCAGTCTGCTCTAAATCTGATAATCCATTTTAATTCCAGTGTTTCAGTGTAATTGCATATATCCCCTCCCCTAACACTGGGTTCATTGATCTGTATAACTAAGAATACAAATGAATGTGTATTGTCACTGTCTATAATGTGTTTAGAAAGTGCACTGCATGGAGACAGTGTACGGATGTGATAAAGGTGTTCCCTTACTCTATCTCGTAGGCATCTGTCTGTCTTGCCTACGTAGAATGCTTGATAAGCAGTGCACTTAGCTAAATAAATGACATGTGATGTGTTGCAATCAGGAGCGGCCCTAGGTCAACTGGTGCCCTAGGCAAAACAGCTCCATGGCGCCCCCCAACACATTACCTGGTGCCCCCATCCTGGTCTACCTACACCAAATAAATACTGGAAAAGTGCCCCTGCTATACTGGTGCCCTAGGCAGCTGCCTAGTTGGCCTATGCCTAAGGCCGGCCATGGTTGCAATTAGCACTGAGATGAAACCTGAAACAATAGGAAGTAACTGGGTGAATAAACTGGGAACTGGTATCTACAAATGTGCAAAAAGTACAACAATTACATGGAACAGTACCCACAATATTGTTCAAACACTCATTAGGCTGTGTAGATAGGCGAGGGTAACAAAGTAATCTATGTAGTTTGGTTCCTATATCTAAAATAAGGCTCCTCACCAACAATGTCTTTAAGTTGTGAATCAAGTAAAAGTAGATTCCAATTCTTGTTCAAAACCTCTCTTATACTGTTTATGTCTTGCGTATAACTGACAGAAAATCTAACTGGTGGATTCCTAACTTCAGGACATATATCAGGGACATTGTCTACTGGATATGGTTGTGAGAAATATGGTCTAGCAATACCATTCCTCAGCTCCAAAACACCTTCAAAGTGGGAGGTGATCTCTTCTGGCCTATATGCTCTTTGTAAAAGCCTGCTGTTTAAGTTTGACAATTCTTGTAAGAAGCTATCATAATTTGGATTCATTCTGGATGCTCTTATCACCTGTCCCCTTATCAAGTTCTTATATATGTAATAGGGGTGCATACTTACCCGATGTAATAGGGAATTCCCAGGGCCGGTGCTAGTATGTTGGGGGCCCCCAGCAAGTTTCAAGTTGGGGGCCCTACCCAGGAGAATATAAAAACTGTGACCATATTGCCATCACGCCTCCTTCCCTATCAAGCTCATGCAGCACCATTTAACAATCACTGTGTAGTATTATTACATTCAGACCATTAAAAAGACTTGAAATGTCAAGGTACACACTGGCTGGCATTTAGTACCAATGTTACATTATGACAAGCCCCTGTACCACAGTAAGGCAGCCATTCACAATGGTACACACACACACTGACTGGGACTGAGCAGTGATGCAGCATTTAACTTTGTCGCCCCCCCCCCCCCGCAACAAGAGGTTCTCTGGTTCAATTCTCAGCTGGGGTGCCTTCTGTGTGTAGTCTGCATGTCCTCCCTGCATTCATGTGGTTTCCTCCCACATTCCAAAGACATGCTTCTGCAGCATTTCTCCCTGGGCCTCTGCTAAAAATAGTCTCTGTCCTAGTCGGACTTTCCCGGTCAACAAATATTAAATAAATAAAATTTAGTACCAATAAATTATGACAAGCCACTGTACCACAGCAAGGTAGCCACACACAGCGGTTCACACACTGACTGGCTTTTAATACTAATGTTACATTACGACAAGCCCTCGTACCACAGCAAGGTAGCCACTCACAAATACACACACACACGCATTGACTGGCATTTAGTAGTTATGTTGTTACATTATGGCAAGCCTCTGTACAACATCAAGGTAGCCAGTCCCGCAGAGGTACACAAAGACACTCACACAGACTCCCTCACACAGGACAGAGACATGAGGCAGACAGTTACACAGACTCGCAGACAGGACATAGACACCCACACATGATGGACAGTACTACAGTAAGACTGAACATTAAGAATTTAAAATACTGAGCTTATGAACTACTAATGATGCTAGAATAAGATTTTTCAGTAGCATGCATTGTGTGACCCCACATTTTTGAAGAACAGACCAAAACTAAAAAACATCTGGACATTGTGCAACATTCTCACAGCCCCTACCAACCTCCTAACCTCTCAGCATAATTCTAAAGCTGAAAATAACTGCAGAACAAAGGTGTAACATCATGGATAGTTACAAACATTGCTATGATAAACTTAGAAAGATATTAGAATAACAGGGATTGCATTAGCATTCATTACAATAATCAGTACATTCTGCAGAACTCTCATAGTCCCCCCAAAAGTCTCAGCACAATTCTAGAGGAGGTACAAAAAAAAAAAAAAAAAAGACAAGGACGTAACATTAGGGGGTTTAAAACATTGTGGTTATGAACTAATAAAGATGGTAGGATGGTGGAATAACAGATTTGTCCAGTAGCATGCATTGTGTGAATTCACATTTTTGATGACTAACAGCCCAAAATACAGGTCAAACATCTAAACATTGTGCAACATTCTCACAGCCCCTACCCCTCTCTTCTAACTTCACAGCTTAACAATTCCAGACAAAGCTCAAAAAAAAAAAAGAAAATACAAAACAAAGGCATAACATCAGGGATAGTTTGAAACTTTGCTATGATTAACTTCGATAGTAGAACAGGGGTTGCATTGGCATGCATTAAGACATCAGTACTTTCTGCAGAATTGTCACAGCCCTTACCACCCCCCACCCCCCCACCCCCAGTATCTCAGCACAATAAATCTGGATGAAGTGAAAGTAAAATAGAAACACAAAGGCATAACATAAAAAACAATGTGCTTATCAGCAAATATAGATGCTGGAATAACAGATTATGAAGTACTATGCATTGCTTACCCCACATGTTTTAATGAAAATAGATAAATACCAGGCAAACATCTGAATATTGCACAACATTATCACAGACTGTAACCCCCCCACCCCCCACACCAACCTGTCAGCACAATAACTCTAGACAAAGCAAAAAATGATCATAGAACAAAGGCGTACCATCAGGGATAGTTGTAAATGCTGCTGGTGCACACAATACTAGTATAACAGGGTTTGCATTAGTATACATTAAAACAGCAGCTGTACATTCTGCAACATTATCACAGCCACTAGCTCCTCTCATAACCCCTCAGCACAATAATTCTGGACAGAGCAAAACATTATCATAGAACAAAGGTGTAGTATCAGGGATAGTTTTAGACATTGCCGGTATACATAAAACAAACTAGCAGAACAGGGTTTGCATTGGTATACATTAAAACATCTGTATATTCTGCAGCATTCTCACAGCCACTATCCCCCCACTACCAATATTTCAGCACAATTGTACACAAAACAAAAATGCAATATTGAATATTCTTATGCAAGACTAGATAAAAAAACTACATCAAATCTGGACATTAATTACAAACAAGCCTTCCTTCCTCAGTCTCTTAGCAGAAGAATTCTGGACAAAGATAAAATAAAACTGTTACAACCACAGCCCCTCACTCCCCCCCCCACACACACACACAAATCATCTAAGTGTAACAACTCTGCAGAAAAAAAGTTATACAATCCTCTCCCTAGGCCCCCCCCAGCAAAAAATAAAGTTAAAAATAAACCCAGCAACTTACGTCTTCTGCAGTTGATAGAAGGCTGCTACTAATCCTCTGCTTGTTTCTACTACACACAGACCAGACCTGCTCAGCCCTTTTAAATTGCCCTCAAAAGGACAGTTTTTCAGATCTTTTAGAAATTGTCCTTACAAGGGCAGTTAAAATAGAGCTTCTTTGCTGGTCCCAATGTCATTCCAGCAAAACCTGCATCCTCCATCCATCCTCACAGCATATCTCTCAACATCTTAGCATGAAAAATCTGCACAAAGCCAAAAATAATAGGGGTACAAAGGCTTAAAAATAGGGGCACTTCTTAAATATTGCTTATATAAACTTACAAACTTGCTTTCAGACTTTGCTTTAGCATACATTTTTCTGAAGGATATAAAGTCTAAAACTTAAATGTATCTGCTATTTTTTAGGACTTCAGTACTCATTACTGTATAAAAAAAACACAAATTTTATGAAGAACATAAAATCTGGATATTCTTAAAAATCTGGGCAGTTCAGATATTTGCCTAGCATCGACAATCAAAAGAACTGACCCAACAGACCACATATTAAGGTAAACACAATCAGGAAGCTAGAACTTGCTTATTGATTGCTACAGCCAATTAGGTCCCTTGCTTCACTGAAGTGGACCTGATTGAGAGCAGCTAACAAGTAAAGCAAGGGACCTGATTGGCTGCAGCCACCAAGGAAGCAAGTTCTTTCAGGGAAAAAAAAAAAAACGGAATAGCGCGATGGCACTGCCGAATGAACGAGCAATTTTGAAACCCACGGCTGCTTCATATGGGAGCCCTCGTACGTGGGGAGATAATCGGGGGCTCCCCGCGGCCGCGGGTTTGGTGGGTGCCTAATGCCGGCTATGGGAATTCCTATAGCACGTTTTTCTAAAGACTCCAGTATTGAGCATCCCATTTGGCAGTCTATCAACAAAAATATCCAAAAAAGTAATGCAATTAATCGAACTTTCAATAGAAAAGTTCAAAAAATGGTTAGACTGTTAATCTCTTTATGGAAGTCATCCAGGGCTTTATCTGTACCAGTCCACAGGAGGAAAAGATCATCAACAAAACGTGCATAGAAAACAACATGTTTCTTAAAACTATCAAGGACAAACAGCTTATTACGTTCCCAGTCCAGCATGACAAGATTGGCGTAGCTATTGTACATATATATTATAAAGATCAATGAACCCAGTGTTAGGGGAGGGGATATATGCAATTACACTGAAACACTGGAATTAAAATGGATTATCAGACCTTTAGAGCAGACCGGAGACCAGGTCTGAATGACAAAATTCCATTGAAACCTGTTCTTAAGAATAGGAGACTCACTGTGAGATAAACATATATATTTTAGAATGTTAATAAATGTTTTATATTTGCCTTTATATACAGATGTATATTTTTATATATATTTTATATATATATATATTGTTTATATATATATTTTTCTTTATACATTTTTTATAGACATGTATTATTTTTGCATACTGAAAAGTTTTAATCAGGAACAGGAAGTGATGTCAGCCCTATTTCCTTATAAAATGTGACTTGATTTTATTCAGTATTTGTTTCTTATGGTTTGACAAAGCCCTTATGGGGTGAAAGCACTTACCAATAAAACAGCTTGGATTTTACTTGTCTTTGGCACGGATTCAGTCATTGTTTGAACTAGCATTTATTTCTGCTGCTTGAATAAGCCTCAGTGACTGCTGGATTTATGCTGATTTTTTTTGTTGTCAGCTTTGGTTTGCTCCTGTGCTTCTCTTTTGGATCATTTATTTATTTTATTAGTAACAGGAGCATTTGGACCGTGATAACACTTACTCTTATAGTATATGTTTGTTTTTTATAAGGATTGAGTAGGAATTTTTTTTAAATAAATCCAATTGTTTATTTGTAGAAGGTTAAATTTTCCTGGTAAACAAATGTCAAATAAACAAATTAATAAATAAATGTGAGTATTTACTTCTTTAGCTGCTTCCTTTCTTATTATTTCCCTTCCCTCAAGCACTGGTTAAACAGCTCAACGATATCTATCACTCTCATTAAAAGTTCTTGACACCAGTCCTCATAAACTTCCAGTGTTGTTTAATGAAGGGACATACCTCTCAGTAATTGATGAGATATCACAATCAGATGAGTAAAAACTCACACTATTGAATATGTATATTCTGCTTTGGCAATAACTCATATTCAGGTGTGGATGCCACAGGATTTAACCATTGGTTGAATGGTGTATTACTCATTCCCTAAATAATTTAGTGTCATTATGCATTCACATTATTTAAAAGGAGAAATGTATTACTGTTTAAAAATAATGCCAGTATGAACATACTGTTTTCCTCTTCCATCTCTTGCCATCTTAAATGACTGACAGCAGTGTCCTAATGTACTGTACATACATAAGTCATGTACATGAGTGCTATTGGGTATATCTTGTGATCATGAACTGATATTATCCATATAGCATGTGAAAAACTGAGGAGCTGCCAGCCCATCCAGATAGAACTTTGTAGATAATTCTATGTCATTGTAAATATTAATATAATCCACAGGCTTGTTTTACAAATGTAAAGAGAACTATATGTTATGATTAAACTATATGTTGTATTGAGCTTCAAAAAATGTAACCACAGTGCACCCTGCTGGAAGAAAGCAGTTAAGTATTGAATTACAACTGTGTTTGATCTCAAGCTTGGAGACAGGGTGTCTGGGCTAGCAAATTCTTTCTATTATCTTAATTTAAGAGATAATTACTAAGGTTTTACATGTAAAAGTGTCTTTTATTGCTGTGGCTTCCTGGCCAGGTGCAGCTTACAAAGAAGTGTACATTTTGAGTTTCTGTTAGCCTGGGAACTAAAGGATAAGTGATAAAAATGATATAATATGAAATGACTCAGCAGTACTGGGTAGTGTCAATTTAAGACTTTCTCAGAGATAAAGATTGAGCATTTTGTATCTTGTATGGGATCTAGTAAGAACATCCGCTCACCAGCACTTGCTTGCTCTGTATGTAAGTAGAATTCAGAACAGTGATTTCTCTTAGAGATATACAGAATATATTCAGATTAGTGTAGCTGTTTTCTATATTTATGTCAGACTATCCTACAGTGTTGTTTTAAAGCATTTTCCTGTGATTTCTGAACTCTTGAATAGCACTGTGTTGAATTGATGAGATTTGTCTTGTGTTTTTATTATTTATTATTAACTGTTTTAAACCTTTCAACTGTGGCTGTTTTGCATAGAGATAATTTAAGCTATAGAGTACCTGCATGTATTTGGTGATACTGTCCAAGCCACTCCAGTAGTCTTGCTGTTCATCACACTTACTATTTGGATAACAGTAATATTACGCAGTGAAAATTGTTACCCTTTGGGAAGGGCCTTATAGTAGCTGATTGCAGTGGTTGGTGGCAGTCGGTACTACCTTATAGTTTGAGCAGAAAGGGCCCATAGCTGGAGAACCTGTGCCAGCCTTCCCCAGGAATGTCTGTATCTCTGTATCGAAATCAAATCTTAAAGTGTGTGTGTGTCAGCTACTTGGGCAAGGACACAAAGCACTGGTTGGACAGGGAGGGTGCTGGAGGTTTTACCTTGACCACTAGGCTGAGATCTGGACCCTATAGTTGTGCCAGTGGGGAGTCTTATTGAGGATCTGGAGAGAAAGGGAGATACCAGCCCCAGACTGACTGTTATCTCTGTGTGCTTTTAAGGGAAATTATACTTTACTGTGTGTGTACTTGTTATCCCCAAATGTGCATGCCCCTCACTGGTTCTGGTGGTGAGTATTGAGGCTCTTTGTTTACTGGGTTAGTGCATGGGTGTCACATGGCATAATCCCTCCACTTCAGTCCAGCTCCACTTCTCCATTATATGTCTTAAAGATGCTTAAGCCTTTCTGTGATTTTTCAGGTATCAGAATAGCCTGTTCTTAGCAGGAGTAAGTGTTACATTAAAGCCCCCAATTTAACCCTCTGGCACTTTTATTTGTTATCCAAAAAACAAACACCTCAGGAAATGCAACCACATAGTTTTTCACTTTAAACATGATACAGGTTACTAGAATCTGGATATGTTTTATCCATGTTTAAGATTTTTAGGTTATTAGAATCATTTTTGAAGGAGAGGTTTCTTTAAATCAGAACTAAGGTATTTTTTTGTGGATGTTGGTTAGCTCAATCCATGTAATCTTAAACCACAGTTTTTAAATTCTTCAGGAAACTATGGCTCAGCAGTTTTGATGGAAGTTCCCATTGTTAAGGAATGCAAGCACTCTACCATCTTGAGTTTCAGTAAAGGATTGTGTGGTATGCAGTTGTGGTTCCTGAGGCATCAGTTTTTTCTTAAACATTTATATTTTCACCTGTTTTTTATTGTTTGGTTCCAATATTATTTGCTATTTCTGCAGATAACTTGAAAGATGTATTTAAAAAAAATCTGGGTCATCCCTATTAGGGACATAGAAATGCCCAATCACTCACCTCTGACATTCACTAGTGCCAGTCTAAATAATCTCTCTGCACATTCCTCTCAGAATAGTGTTCTCAATTTAAATTCTTAGATGTTTACTAAAAAATATAGCAACACCCCCCTCCCAACTTTATGATCACTAAGTTGTTGTTGTTGTTTGTCTTTCGGCTTTTTCCTGGTAAGGGGTCATCACAGCAGAACGCCGGTCCGCTAATGATTGGCAGTAGATTTTTTTACGAAATGCCGAGGTGCCAGCTCGATGCCCAACCTCCAATGAGGGCATGCCCATTTATGCATGCATGTCTTTCGAATGCTACCCAACCGCAGGGAGGACATGCAGATTCCACACAGAAGGCACTCCCAAGCCACACCGAGAATCGAACGGGAGAACCTCTTGCTGTGAGGTAACAATGCTACTGCCGTACCATCGCGGCATAACTTTATGATCACTAAGTACTATAGGAAAATAGTTGTCCTGCAGTTTGCCTGTGTCTTTAATCTTTGACTAAATTTCCTGAAGACAGATGACCTCCTGACTGAGTCTCCAGAGCATTCTCCTACATTCCATGTTTATAACTTTTATGAAGTTAATGTCTGGAGACTAAGATTCCTAACATTTCTGAATCTCTCACCCCCCCCCCCCCCCACACACACACACACTGCATAGTGTATGCAACCGTTTTCTGGTCAGGACCTTCGAAAAGAGGAGTGAAGCTCCCAGCCTTATGCTCACTGAATTAATTTTAAAGTGACATCTAAATTATAAAAAACAAGTACTAGCCACTGAAAGTATCATGTACATATGCAGACATTAATAGCAATGCTTTTATGTGTATAAACCATATCACTTGTCACTTTAACTCTAGTAGATCTCCCACTGTGCTGTAAAGGTAAAGATAAATGTTCAATAGACCGTTAGGCTTATTGTGCACTAAACCATTTCTATGGATTGTAATAAATGTACAGTTGAAATTGTAGGCTTCCTCCACTCACTGCATCTTTTGGCAAATGATTATGCAGGTGAATGAATTCCATAGAGAAAGAATATGCTAAAGCAAACATCTGTAAATTGAATTCCCTCCTCCCCTTGTCCTTCTTCCCTTCAATCTACCTTTTATAGCATTCAAACAACGTTTAATGAAGAAGTTATTTTCCCCTAGTAGGGGGGTCATCATATAATCTAACAGTTAGGTGCTGTCCACTAAATCTTAGAACTTCACAGTAGTTAGTCTATGTGAAGATACTAATTAGAGATCATTACTGTCTCTCATAACAAAATGACATGTCACATGATATATTAAAATAAGTAACAGTAAAATCAGAATCCATTATATGAAGAGTAAAAAAAGGAGGGGCAGAGGTATCACCATCAGAAAGAATATAACGCTGCCATTTAATTGATAGAGTTATTGATGGACCAGCAATAAACAGTATTAGCTGAAACCCTAAAAAGAAAAGAAGTATGTTTAACAATTATTACTGTATCAGAGATGATGAATTATATAGGCTAGCCTTTGTTGTTTAATTACAATAGCAATAGATTGTAAGAGCTATGACATGCTGCAATATACATCTTACAGTTTTCTTAGCTGAATTGTACATTAACTGCTGGGAAGCAAAAAGCTACTAATTAATATAAAAGAATCAATGGCCACCCTCCCTCAGTGACCCATGCAGATTGACAAGATATATATATATATATATATATATATATATATATATATATATATATATATATATATATATATATACACACACACAATCCTTAACGACTGCAGCCGAGGTTCATTACATGTCCCACGCAGAGATAGCAATGAACCTGTCTTGTCATCACCACCTAAGTGCTTGTAGCCTGTCATGGGTTAGCAGTACTTGCTGATGTTATTAGAGTTACCAGGAGGGTTAGAAAATAATTCTTACTAAGTCTTGCTATTTCTGCTTTTCCTTTTACCTGATGAACTGCTGTTTCTGGACAGTATTACTACCCTGTGGCATGACTTTTCCCATGACTGGAAATGCCATCTGTCAAGTGTGTCAGAGTACACATTAAACCCCTTAATACTATGCTCTGTACCTTTCTTTGGGGAATAAAATCAACATATTCTGATAAAATAAGGTCATCACTCTCAAAGACTTCCTTTTGTGGTGATACCAAATTCTGACATCTGGACTTCTTTATCTTTTCAAGGCATGGTTTAATATATTACTTCCAAGGCCTCATCTGCCTGAGTTGACAGTAGCCCAGATTGATGTATAAATCCCACAGTACTTATTGAAAAGAATAAGGGATGTTTTCCAGTACCCTAGCCAAATTTCCTCTTATCAATAGGATACAATCTTGGTTATCCTCTGAAGAGAGACCATTGGCCTAGTGGATGACCCCAGTCAACAAAGCGTACATAAATAAATAAAGAAATATGTAAATATGGATGAGAAACAGATTACACCCCCCATGTGACAGTGCTATGTTTCCAGCTATTCTGCATTAATAATTTTCTGGTTTGGAATAATGCCATGGCCATCGGGGGGGGGGTCTATATTAGAACATCGAAGTTTTACAACTTCAAATGTTCTAATATCAACCCCTATTCAGTGAACACTGGAAATAGCGAAGCTGTAGAACACCAAATTTTTTCCTAGGGAAGGAATTTGGTTGGCCGTTACTGTGGCTTCGCTATTTCCAGCACTGTTGTGGAAAGTTACGGGTCGGGATCATGTAAGTGCACAATTGTGTGGACATGAGGGTTAGGGTGTGGGTTAGGTGAGTTAGGTTTAGGGTGTGGGTCAGGTAAGTCTACGATTGTGTGGACATGAGGGTTAGGGCAGGGTAGGTGAGTTAGGGTTAGGGCGTGGGTGAGGTGAGTGTGCGATAGTGATGGACCTTAGGGTTAGGGTTTGGGTTAAGGTAAGTGGATAGATAGTAGTGTATGCACAGTTTAGTGTAGGGTTAGATGTAGGATTTTAAGTGCATGTGTGTGGATTGCTGTTTGTTTGGTGTGCTTTTGTTGTGTGTATGTGTGTCGGAACAGCAAATGTTTTCCGTGGGAAAAAATTTGCTGTTCTGCATGTTCGACATTTCCAGCATTCGCTGAATAGGGGTCAATATTAGAACATTTGAAGTTGTAAAACTTCGATGTTCTAATATAGACCAACATCAGGGAATGACGAAAGTTGTTTGCATTAGAATGAGAATTTTCTACTTATGTATAAATACTAGAGTTGTAGGGGATGCATTAATTTTGATAACATCCTCAAGAAAAAGGGACACAAGTCTGCATCTGGAACTAATTCCACCAGCTGCAACACCCTCAGATTACAACATCAGCCTCAGTTTTCAAGGTTGTCTGTTCTGTGATTACTCAATGATCATTTTATTCTCAAGTGTATCAGTGCTTTTTTGCTATACATATAACTGTAGAATCCACCAAGCAAAGTTGATATTGCCTCTATATAGCAATCCAATGCTAGGCCTCAATTTCTGTCACTGTTGTGAATAGATGTTCAAAAAGCAGCACTAATTTATTCTCCTCTTAAATGGATTTAACCTGTTTCATTAGAGAGGAGGAATTACTTGGTTGTATTTCTTGGTTTTGAAGCTAATTAGTGGGAAAAGTAGATTTTATCAATTAATAATAACTTGTATTAGAGATCCAATGAGCTATTTCTCCATTTTGTTCGGAGACAGCCATCCCCTCCTTTTTAAAATATTTTTTGAAGAGTTTTGTTTTGGCAGACAAACCTGCATTTGTGTGGTTTTGCACGATTTTGCGCATAGTGCAGCATCGTGCAGCGTCGCTTAAACGGGTTTAAACTATTCCCTGCTCCACAAAGTCTGCTCTTCACTTTTTCCCTTAGAACTGTGCTAAATCTCAAAGTAAGCACTCTATTTTCATTCTAAAGCCCTGCAGTTGCTCGTATAAGTAATCTTATAAGTAAGCACTAATAAACTAAAGCACTACACCCTCTTATACTCCCTTTAAGTACTTGGCTCCCTATTGGTCCTTTTTGATCAGTCAGAAAGTAGTTCCTTATACTATTCTGGCATGTCCAAAAGTCAGTTTTGGGTTTACTCTCCAGTCCAGCTGGTGAATCTGGGAATCTTGAGGCAATGTTACAACTGCCTTATGTACACATATCACCCTCACCTCCTCCCAACAAGTGCAAATATATGTGAGAGATGCAACTATATAGCCAAACTGGAGGCTGAGCTGTCTCAACCCAATACTGGTGCAGTCAGTCAGGAGGAGAAGGTAACCACACACACCACAAATCCAGTCTCACATAGACCTATCGCAAAAGAAAACCAAACACATAAACACACAAAAACATACTCGGAGGTTCTAAATAAAAATCTGCCCAAGCAGCAGAGACCTCCAAAGCAGACATCCAAACAACCACTACCACACAACAATACCCACATATCACATAGTTCACAAAGTCAGTGTGCCACACAGTCACAGCCCTTAAGTCTAAACAACACATCTAATACACTTGTAATAGGTGACTCTATTGTCAGACACACTGACGTCCCACTCACCAGGCTGAACAAGGAGAAGGTCACTGTAAGCTGCCTGTCGGGTGCCAGGATCCGCCACATAACACAAGCATTCCGGTCACTCCAAAGCAAGTACAAATATGACTCCGTCATTGTCCATGCTGGTGTGAATGACCTGAGATGTACCTCCCTGGACTACATGAAAAGAGACATAGAGGAGCTCTTGATCATGTAGCCCAGGCCAGTATGACCCTGACCTTGAGTAGCATCTTACCCTCACCAAGAATGATGCCACAGTATAAAGACAAAATGATCAATTTTAACAATTGGCTAAAGTATTGGTGTCATTCAAAGGTGATCCAGTGTCTGTCAGCCTGGGATGACATGCTCGACAAGCTACGTTGCTTCGCTAGGGATGGCTTTCACCTGTCACCCCTGGGCTTTCAAATACTGGCTAAGGCTCTTGCCACCCCCATAGTGCCCTTTTTAGGCAAGGCTCAAAAGACAAACCCACCTCCATAGACAACACAAAGAAAAAGAAACTAAGGGTAATGCTGCTCAACGCCAGAAGTCTAAACCTCAAGATGCACACACTCGAGGCTCTCCTTGGTATGGAGAATATCGATATCTGTGCAGTAACAGAAACCTGGTTCAAGGCTCCCGAGAGCACCCCAGCACTACCAGGTTATACCTCATACCATGCTTTTCGGCCCCAAAACTCGGACTGAACCACAAAGGAGGGGGAGTATCCATATTCATCAAAGATACCCACACCTCCAGGTTAGTGGCACTGCATGAAGCATCGGAGACCATCCATGTTCAACTAACAGTGGGCAAAACTGCCTTTCAGTTTGTAGCCTGCTACAGACCAC
This sequence comes from Protopterus annectens, assembly GCF_019279795.1. Classification (NCBI taxonomy): domain Eukaryota; kingdom Metazoa; phylum Chordata; order Ceratodontiformes; family Protopteridae; genus Protopterus; species Protopterus annectens. Next base: position 298,062,710 of record NC_056741.1, on the reverse strand, counting down.
CCTCCCAAACTCAGGAACCCCACTTGGCTTTCCTGAGAACACTGGAGAATATGAAGGTCTCTCCAAACGCCATTATATTGGGTGACTTCAACTACCCAAACATAGACTGGGAGCACTACTCAAGCCCCAACACCCTTGCCCAATGGTTCCTAGAATTTATAAACTCAAATGCTATGGAACAACTGGTCACCACTCCCACAAGAGGGGAAAACACATTGGACCTGATCATCACCAACATGGGGACTCTATGTTCCATACCAGAGGTATACCCCTCATTGGTAAGATCTGACCATAAGTTAATCTCACTGGACATCCATATCCCGTCCCCTCCCCCAGCCAAGGAAACCACGGTGAAGAACTTCTCAAAAGCAAATTTCACACTTCTCAAAACCGAGGTGGAATCCTTCAAAGCCCCCGGGCCAGTGGAAAATATGGCCCAAACCGCAGAATCCTTTACAAACACTTTCTATGGACACCTACAGGAATGCATGGATCATGCTATCCCAAATAAAACCAAGACTCATTCCTACAAAGGCAGGAGACCTGTCTGGTAGACCCCAGCCATAAATAAGCTATACAACAGAAGGAGGAAGCTACTACATGATTGAGCAAAATCCCAAAAAGGGAAGGCATCTCTGATCAGTACTAGCAAGAAACTACGATCCCTCATAAAATCATCTAAGGCCAGCTTCGAAAGAAAAATTGCACAAGATGCTAAAGATAATCAAAAGGCCTTCTTTAGTTATGTCAGGAACCTGGGTGGCAACTCCCAGATATGCTCTGAGTTAGTTCAAAATGACAGAAAATACACTGAACCCACAGACATTGCCAACATCCTGGCAGACAGGCTCAGTGCAAACTTCTCCCCCCCTTCCCCCCCAAAAGAGCAAATGTCTATCCCAACAGGATATAGCCTTCCTGACATCACAAATGCACAGGTGAGAGCTGCCCTCTCCAAAGCAAAAAATACAGCATCAATGGGACCAGACGGTGTCCCGGGCTGTGTCTTACATGAACTCCAAGAAGAACTGAACCCTCACATAAAGTCACTGTTCAATCTCAGCCTTACTACAGGATATGTACCCAAGGAGTGGCGTAGAGCAACAGTGGTCCCACTCCACAAAGGTGGTGCCACAACGGACCCTGGAAGCTATCGCCCTATAAGCGTGACTAGCCTGGTCTGCAAAGCTATGGAGCGTATCATCATGAAACTCATAAACAAAGACATTGGGAGCCACCAAACACTGGATCCTACCCAATTTGGCTTTGTTAAGGGCAGATCTTGCCTCTTGAACCTGGTCGACATCTTTGAAACAGTCACCAAGGCCATAGATGAAGGGAAGGTAGTCCACACAGCCTACCTGGACCTCACAAAAGCCTTCGACACAATACCCCACTCGGGCATCATAAATAAGCTCACCAGCTTAAATATCAACCCCTATGTCACAAGATGGGTTGCAAACTGCCTCAGGGATAGAACCCACATGGTCAGAATTGCAGGTGCCATGTCAGACTCTAAACCAGTTACAAGTGGCATCCCACAAGGCTCAGTCCTGGGACCTCTCTTGTTCGGTATATATTTCTCTGAGGTACAGGCTAACATGGGAGAACTACGGCTGACCAAGATCGCAGATGACTGCAAACTGGGTGCCATAATCGACTCGCCGACTGACACAAGCATCCTCCAAAAGGGTCTCACAGAGATGGATAACTGGTGCCAGAGCCATGGCCTAAAGCTAAATGCCAAAAAGTGCATAGTCATCCCCTTTGGGAAAAACAAAGTGCCCACAAATTACCACATAGGTGGTAATCCATTAAGTACGGAAGAAGTAATTAGGGATTTGGAGACCCAAGTAGATAGCAATCTCTCCTTTGACAATCACATTGCCAAAGTGGTTAGAAAGACCTTCTATATAGACCACCTTATCACGAAAGGGTTCACATCCAGATCAAGAGAGGTCATTGTGCCCTCTACTCATCAGGCCCATCATTGAATACAATGCCCCATTTGGGATGTACCTTACCCGACACCTGCAGCAACTGGAAAGACCCCAAAAGTACCTCACCAAGAGGATCAAGGGACTCAAACAGATGCCCTATGCAGTTAGGCTAAAGAAACTCCAGCTCTACTCAGTTGCTTACCGCCTACTCAGAGGCAATCTGTGCCTGATGTATAAAGCCATGTCCAACCCAGAATTAATGGACATGCTCCACCTCAGGAAATCCAAATCCCTTAGAGCTACATGCTCCAGGGACTTAAACCTCAGCACAGAAATAAATAGGACATGCTGGAGGGACAGATTCATATCCCAGAGGCTCCCCTCACTCTGGAACAAAATCCCAATCCATGTTAGGCAGAGTCCCTCAATGACCCTCTTCAAGAGAAATCTTGACGAGTGGATGGGAGATCATAGGTTTACCCCTGGGATCTCTTCTGTGTCCCTACTAGACAGAGGCACAGTAAACTAACCTCAAAAGGGCTATCTTCTGTGACCTACTATACAGAGGCACAGTCAACTAATCTAAAATGGTGGCGAAAGCCAAACACACTCTGGCTAGGCTTATAAATGCCCTAGGGCAGATAGCCTAGTATCAACCTATGAACCTATGAACCTATGAGAGAGAGAGAGATATTTGTATAAGAAGGTGAAAGTTGTTATTTTTGTTACTCACATACATGCATACAAATAGTTCAAGAATAGGCATTAACTCCCTTCTAGCTTGCCAATATACCAAAACACTTGTTCCCATAATAAGTGTCCAGGCTGTTCTTAAAAATATCTAAACTAGTACTTGCTTTAATGCAATTTGGTAGACTGTTCCAAGCATCACCTGCTTTCTCAGAAAATCAATTAGTACAGTTGTCTGATGGTTCTCTACTACTTTTTGATAACCCCAACCATTCCCAGAGGTAGTTGTCTCTAAGTGGCCTATATATCTGAATAAGATCTCCTTTTAGAGATCTATAAGAGACACTGCACAAGTTCAGATACTTTCGTTTTTTGTAATAAATTAAATTTTCACATCCACGGATGCCCTTGGTATATTTCTGCTGTACTTTTCAAATTTACTCATGCTTGTTTTCTTATAAGGTTTCCATATTGTTATTCCAAACTCAAGTGGGTCTAATGTAACTAACAAACAATAACTTCATCATTTCTGATTTCCTAGACTTTATAAATATTTTATACAACCTGTAGTTCTATGACTATCATTGACCAATTGGTGGCTATAATTAAAAAAAACTCATAGCTGGATCTACCCATATTCCCAGGTCCTTAAATGAGTTTAAAGTTTCAGTCACTGTGCTGGTTGAGTTTTGTTTCTCCTTTTAGCAGTGCAAATAATACAGCAGCCGTAGCATTTATTTTTAATATTGTCAGCTGAAGGAATTTCAGTATGTCCTTTTTTGTCTTTTTTGACTACTAGTGATCAATTTACAATGGACACCTTACCCTTAAAGGATGTCTTATGCTCAATCTTATTAAGGTATTATCTCCTGAAAGGCCACAGTACAAGAGCACAGCTTCAAATATGTCATTATTCAATTTTTCTTATTTTCTGGGGTCGATCAGCCCAGTAACATTATATGTGAATGGTATCATACAGTGCAAAAATGAAAAAAAAATACTATTTTTTTCTGTTGCTTTCCACTCTTAAATGCTAGATTTTTCCTGATTTTAAACCTCAAATCAAAACATTTCCTGCAAAAATCAAAACTTATACACATCGTTTAGCTGAAGCCAGACATGGAAATAGACTGCTAAGTTTACTGTATATAGATGATACAGTAGTCTAAGTACAAATCAATGCAGTATTTAAATAACACAATTTCTGCTATGATTCAGTCTTTCCAAAACTATTTCTAATACCCATCATCATGTTAGGCCTCCATTACTCAACACACAGATAATTCTGTGTCTGCTTCTTATCCTTTAATAACAGAAGTTACCAGGTATCCCTCAAGGCACCCCCTACAATTTAATCATAACACTGAAATACAAACTTCATTTAACTTGTTGTCAACTCTGTGTAAGTATGTTGGATAAGTAGATATTAGCAGAAATGTGAACACAGTTTTTGTTTTGCACCATGTCTTATATTTAATGCACTCAATTCTCTCAGTCAGTTAAGACTATTTATCCATGCCAAAAACATCTAGAAACACTTATACTATTTAATACAAAAAAGACTGTTGCAACTTTAGTAAATAGTTATCCTATATTAACTTTATTAGAAATTATATGTAAACTTAAAACTGAGATTAAGAGTGTCATAATTACATACTTTTCCAGTTTCTACGAAAAGAAGAAACTATGTTGACAGAGTCAAAAAGGCCAGATTCATTTATTCATACTCAACTGACACAATACTAAAGAAAGCCACAGACACACATTCCAAAGTTAACACAGATACAATGATAACCTTAGCACTTGCTTTTCATAGAGACCTTTGCTGAATGGTATTAAATTAGCAATATTTTATTTTTCACATTAGCTCTATAATTGTCCTTATGTAATCAATGGGAAGCAACACACTCCTGGTATAAATGTAGATGGCAAGCAGAAGGCATCTGCATGGTTCGGACTTAGAATCTAACCCAAAGACCCCATATTATCTGGAACCATTTAATAACTCATATTCACAAATAACCATTCACTGCGGAGGTGGTGTGGTAGCGTTGTCATCTCATAGTAAGATGTTGTCCTGTTTGAGTCTCTGCTAGATCGTCTTCTGTGTGGAGACATGCGTGAATGGGTGTACCTTCGTTGAAGGTTGTGTGTCAGGGCCGGCAACTCGGCACGTAAAAATCTACTGCCAATCATTAGCGGACCGGAGTTCCACTGTGGAAACCCCTAACCGGGAAAAGCCGAAAGACACAACATCCACAAATAACCATTCAACACTGTCAACAATTGTTACGACAACTTCATTTTAGATTGGTTATAACATTTCAAATTATTCCAATAATTGTTAAAGAGGAATCATGCACACAGATACAAATGAAGCATAAGCATCAAATCCACCTAGTCTGTATTTTCCACAATTACACCTAGTCACCTGACTCTGTGGAATGGTGTCTTACACCAGATGGATGCATCTTGTTAAAGGAAGTACCCTTGACCAAAATGGTAAAGCTACTTTAACTTAAATGTCTTTAATTCTGATTTCCCCATCACTCATCAATGAACTTACATGAGCTCCTCCCACATAAAAAGTCCTCAAGGTAGCATAACAAGTAATGAAAAACATCTTTATGCTTGCGTTGCATGCATATCCTTCATAGGATGTTGCGCTGTCTAGTTAACTAAACTTACAACCTTGTTTCAGAAAGGCAATGTAAGTGAAAATTAAGACTTTACTCCCACTCTGGACATGCAGCAGTAACTCAGTTGCTCTTGCTGCTAGGGCTGTCTTCTGCCTTTGTTGTACTCTGTATTTATTAAAATCAAAAACTGCTCAGACCTAGCCACCCTTCAAGGTTTGTCTTTCTGTTCATCTGCCGTAACGCCTCCAATATGCTGTGTTACTTAACTACAATTCAATTTCCCATTCATTGACATAGTTTATTGTTATACACATAGTTAAACATTTGTTCTGCATCGAAAAAGCTTTATTTCCTTGCAGAAAGAATATCTTTGGAAAGGTGAATATCACTGTGCTTTAATTTATATTCATACACTGCTACCAGAAATTAGGCTCATGTTGGCAGTTCTGAAATGAAAAGTCATTTTCAAAAATGGACTTTTTTCTCTTTGGAAATGTTGCTAGGTTTACACAACAAAGGAAGAATTTAATTCTTTAAAGAAAAAGTCTCAACAATGTATGTCACTGTTGCAAGGTTACCCAACAGGACCAGGCCAAAAGATCTTCTGGGCTTGCTCAATTTCAGTTTGTTCTGCCAGCAAGTCACTCCAAACTGCAAACTTATCATTCATAAATGTGATAAAGTCCATCCTGTCTTCTTTCTCTGAGCCCTGGCATCTTGTTCAGTTTGCTTGTCTTTTAATATTTCTTACTTCAACTCCATACTAATGAGTTGTTCCATCAAGGCACTTTTCTCCAACTTCAAACCAAAAATGGTATTCAAATATCACAGAAATGTCCATATCTCCTTTCAGTGTTTTAGTTATGAAATTATCTAGTGTTTTATGAAATCATCCAGTTTTTTATTAATGACTTCTTGAATTTTGGCCAAAATTGCTCTATAAACACTATTAAATCAAGCAATGGCTGATGATTTCAAATGGGAGGGCAACAGTGGGTAGCTGAATGGGGCAGGGCTAACTGCAATGGGGTGTGGCTAATTGCAAAGGAGCTGGGCTATATTACAGTATGTTAGCACTGGACAAACACATAAGTCCTGCAAATGTCAGAATTATACAAACAAAACTGCAGAGTCAATCGTTTCATCTGCAAACAGCCAACATATCAGTTGCCCACCTAAAGTGACCCTTTGACCCTGCCAGGATTAAAATAACAAAGGATTAAAATAACAATGATTGTAATGGTTGCTTTAGTTTAGTTTTGTTGACAGAAACAGCAGCCACTATTTGTAATTCAACTCAAGATTGCAATTGATCGTACATCACCCAAACACACATTAGTCTTCTAAATCCGGACTTACAGCAGCAAAACAGCGGGGCCAATCATCTCATTCACAAACAGCCCACCCAAAGTATCTGATTTGAAACTGCCAGGATTAAAATATTAATAATAACGACAGTTATTAAGTTTTGTTGCACAGAAATGGTAGTCATAGTTTGTATTTAATTCCCAGCTTGCCTTACTCAAACGATTATTAGTCTTGCAAAGCCAGACATACAAAGTAAACAGCAGTGCCAGTTACTTCATTCAAACACACACACACACACACACACACACACACACACACACACACACACACACACACACACACACACACACACACACACACACACACACACACACACACACACACACACACACACACACACACACACACACACACACACACACACAGCCTCCATTCCCATTTCTCACCCACAGTGTTTGGTTTGACCCTAGCAAGCTAAAAGATAAAAAAAATAAAAAAAGAAGACAATGGCCGTATTAATGTATTTTTCACATAGCAGTAGTTAGAGTTTGTAGTCAGTCTTAGTTCACCCATAAACATTTTAATCCTGCAAAGCCAGACTTCCAACAATGAAACAGCAGGGCCAATCATTGCATCCACAAGCAGTCAACATACCTACCTAAGTTATCTGGTTTGACCCTGCCAAGATCTAGGGAAAAAAAGAAAGACAAAGAAAGAAAGAAAGAAATAGTGTGAGACCTATTATAATAATATTAAAACACCCCTACCCACTGCCTGCTGCCTTCCTATAATATCTGTTTCATCCTGCCAGGACAAAACCTAAAAGTGCAACTGGTATTATAAAAAAATCATTACATCCACAAGGAGCTTCAGTACCCAATACCTGCCTGGATTTACTCTGCAGTGATATTAGATTTGAAAAAAAAAAAAAAAACATTTCATCCAGAAAAAGCCCCCCAAAACACACTGCCCTCCAAATAGCTGGTTGACCATGCTGGGATATTAGAAAAAGAAAATCATCCATAAACAGCCCACAAAACACACTGCGTACCTACCGAAGGTATCTGACCCTATCAGGATTAAAAAAATAATGCAAGACATATTATAAACGTTACTTGTTATCATTAGCAGTCCTCCCTCTAAGCTAATTATAACTTGTTACTATTGACATGCTTAACCACATCAATCTTTTCACACTCAGTCTGTTTGTCTCTCAGTCTTAATGAAAGTGACCAGGAAGAAATCTGCTGTGTGTTTATTTCCTCCTGGAAGTTCCTCTCTTGCTTATATTCATAGGTTCATAGGTTCATAGGTAGGTGCTAGGCTATCGGCCCTAGGGCCCATACAAGCCTAGCCAAAAAAGGTACCCTGGCTTTCGCCACCCAAGAAAATTATTTTCCTGTGCCCCTGTCGAGCAGAGCCACAGAAGTGATCCCCGGGGTGAATTTCCCATTTCCCATCCAGTCATCAAGATTTTTTTCTAATTAACAATTTGTCGCTAATATATGCTTAATAATATAACAATAAAGCCTTTGAAATTTTGCTGTGCTGGGTTTGCTGGGTTCAATGTGCCCATATATATATATATAAATTCACTAATTACAATCTTCTTGAAGAGTGCTAATGAGGAGCTCTGTTTGACATAGATAGGTAGTCTGTTCCAGATATGGGAAGTATCTGGGACAGGAATCTATCCCTCCAGCATGTTCTGTTTATTGTGGTGACAAGGTTAAGGTCCCTAGAGCGTGTAGCTCGGAGGGATTGGGATTTCTTTAAGTGGAGCATGTCCAACAGCTGTGGGTTTGACATAGCTTTGTATGTTAGGCAGAGATTGCCCCTGAATAGGCGATATGCGATGGAGTAAAGCTGTAGTTTTTTTAGATGGTCTGCATAGGGCATCTGTTTGAGGCCAGTAATCCACTTTGTGAGGCATTTCTGTAGTCTTTCCAGTTGTTGTAGATGTCTTGTGAGGTACATACCAAAAGGGGCGTTGTACTCTATAATGGGTCTAATGAGTGATGAGTAGAAGGGAACAATGACCTCTTTTTTTCTGGATGAGAATCCTTTTGTGATGAGATGAGCCACGTAGAAGGATTTCCTGACCACTGTGACGATGTGATTATCAAAGGAGAGACTACTATCCACCTGTGTCCCAAGATCTCTTATCACATTTTCGGCATTAAGTAGACTACCAGCTATGTGGTAGTTCATGGGTACAGAGTTTTTACCAAAGGGGATGACAATACACTTTTTGGCATTGAGCTTCTGGCCATGGCTTTGACACCAGGTATCTGTTTTGATTATGGCTCCTAGTTTGCAGTCATCTGCAAACTATGTTAGCCAAAGACCTTCTGTGTTGGCCTGCACTTCAGAGAAGTAGATACCAAACAGGAGAGGACCTAGGACTGAACCCTGTGGTACTCCACTTGTCACTGGTCTGATGTCGGATTTGGAATCCGCTACTTTCACAGTGTGGGTTCTGTCCATGAGCCAGTTGGCAACCCATCTTGTGACATAGGGATTTATACCTAGTTTAGTGAGCTTATCTATAATTTCAGAGTGGGGGATAGTGTCAAAAGCCTTGGCGAGATCTAGATAAGCTGTGCGAACCATTTTACCCTCATCTATGGCTTTGGTGACTGCTTCAAAGAAGTCAATCAGGTTTAGGAGACATGATCTGCCTTTTACAAATCCAAACTGAGTAGGGTCCAGAGTTTGGAGATTACCAATGTCTTTGTTTATGAGTTCCACGATGATACGTTCCATGGCCTTGCAGACCAGGCTCGTCAGGCTAATGGGGCGGTAGTTCCCGGGGTCCGTCGTGGCTCCCATTTTGTGGAGTGGGATAACTGTCATGGTGCGCCATTCAGTGGGTACAAAACCTGAGGTGAGGCTATGATTGAACATGGTACTTAGGTAGGGTGCCAGTTCATTCTGTAGTTCATGTAGAATGCAGCCTGGGATATTGTCAGGTCCCATGGATGCTGTGTTCTTGGCTTTGGAGAGTGTGTTTTTTACCTGTGCAGCCATGATTATAGGAACTTTGCATTCTTCCGGTATAGAGATGGGACCTCTAGGGGGTGAGTTGGGGGTAAAGTTATCACTGAACCTATCTGCTAGGATGTTGGCAATATCAGTTGGTTCTGTATATTTAGTGCCATTATGCTGTAACTCAGAGCAGATCTGAGTAGTCCCATTTAGATTCTTGACATAGCTATAGAATGCTTTGTGGTTGTCTTTAGAGTCAGTGGCAATTTTGTTTTCGTAACTAGCTTTGGAGGATTTTATGAGGGATCTCAGCTTCTTACTGAGGTTGACCAGGGAGTTCCTCCAGTCATGGGATTTTACTCTTTTTTGCAACAGTTTCTTTCTTCTGTTGTAGAGTTTATGGCAGAGGACCACCAGATTGGCTTCCTTTTTTTGGAGGATAACATCTTGGTTCTATTAGGGATAGCATGATCCATGCACTCGTGTAAGTGCTTATAAAGTGCATTTGTGTAGGATTCGGCAGTCATACCTCTATTGTCCGTCTGCATGTGTGTCATGAAGTTTGCCACTTCTGTCTTAAGAAGTGTGAAGTTGGCTTTTGAGAAGTTTTTTACGATGGTTTCCCTAATTGGGGCTGGGGGTGGGATGTGGATATCTAGGCTGATTAGCTTGTGGTTGGATCTGACCAACAAGGAATTGACCTCTGGTGTGGAACACCGGTTTCCCATGTTGGTAATGACCAGGTCTAGGATATTGCTGCCCCTGGTGGGGGTGTGAATATGTTGATCCAAGGTGTTGGAATTTATGAATTCTAGAAAACATTGAGCAAAAGAGTTGGTACATGAGTAGTTTTCCCAGTTAATGGTGGGGTAGTTGAAATCGCCCATTATTAGGGTGTTGGGTTGTACCCTAATACTTTCCAGTGTATCAAGAAATGAGGAGTGTGAATCCTGGGGCATGGTGGGGGGTCTGTAGCAAGCTACAATTTGGATTGCGGTCTTGCCCAGAGTTAGTTGCACTTGGATAATCTCCGATGCATTATGCTGTGCAACTAGCCTGGATGTGTGGATATCCTTAATGAATATGGACACGCCTCCACCTTAAGTGCTTCTTTCTAGGTTAGGTGGCCGAAAGGTGTGGTATGAATTGAAGCCTGGTAATGCAGGGGTGCTCTCTGGAGCTTTTAACCAGGTCTCTGTCACTGCACAGATGTCAATGTTCTCCATTTTAAGGAGTGCCTTGAGTGAGTGCATTTTGAGGTTTAGACTTCTAGCATTAAGTAGCATTACCCTCAGATTTTGCTTGCTTGTACCTGTTACGGTGGTGAATTTGTCATTTAAACCTTGCCTAAAAAAGGCACTATAGGGGTGGCAAGAGCCTTAGCCAGTATCCAGAATCCTAAGGGTGACAGGTGCAGGCCATCTCTGGCAAAGCATCGTGGACTGTCGATCATGTCGTCCCAGGCAGACAAATACTGGATCCCCTTAGAATGACACCAGAAGCTTAGCCAATTGTTGAAGTCAATCATTTTGTCCTTGTACTGTGGTATAATTCTGTGTGATGGCAGGATGCTACTCAGGGTTAGGGTCATACCTGCCTGGGATACAAGATTGGGGAGCTCCTCCATATCTCTTTTCATGTAGTCCAGGGAGGTACGTCTCAGGTCATTCACACCAACATGGACAATGGCAGTGTCATATTTGTACTTATTGTGGAGTGACCTGAGTGCATGCATTATGTGGTGGATCCTGGCACCTGACAGGCAGCTGACAGTAACTTTCTCCTTGTTTAGTCTAGTGAGTGAAACATCAGTGTGCCTGACTATAGAGTCACCTATGACTAGAGTGTTGGGTACGTTGTTATGCCTTATGGGCTGTGGTTGAGTGGCACACTAAGTTTGTGGGCTATGTGTCATTTGGGTTGTGTTGGGGGGTGGAGTTTGCTTGCGTTTATGCTTTGGATGTCCCTGATGCTTGGGCAGGTTTTTATTGAGAGCCTCCGTGAATGTACATGTGTGTTTTGTGTTTCTATGTGTGTGTTTTGGTGGTGTAGGTTTTGAGGGACTATGTGATGACTGTGGTGTGGTGCAAGTGTTTACCTTCTCCTCTTGACTGTCTAGTCCAGTCTTGGGTGAAGGGAGCTTTGCTTCCAGTTTGGCTATATAAGTGCATCTCTCACAGGTTGTAGCGTTGGGTGGTAGGAGGAGAGGGTTGTCTGTGTACATGAGGGAACTGCTGCATTGCCCCAAGGTGCCCAGATTCATTAGGGAGACAGGAGAAATCACTGGGAACTGACCCTTAGACATGCCTGGATAAGTGCTTATTTATTAAGTACTAAAAACTGCTTTCCACTAGACAAGTGAGGAAAGTTGAGTGCTGTAGTAATTTGCAGATTATGTAGTGCTTAAATGAGTTATGAACAAGTGCTGAGTTCAAAGAAACAGATTTGAGTGCTGAAACTAGAAGCAGCCGCATCATGCATGCATGCAGGCTAGGATCATGTGACAGGCTGCTGATCCTAACAGCCTAGTCCACCAGTAACCGTGGACATATTTTTTGATGTTTGCGCAGATTCCAGGCTGATTTTAAAAAAACAGCCCTGAATATATATACATATATATATATATATATATATATATATATATATATATATATATATATATATATATATATATATATATATATATGTGTGTGTGTGTGTGTGTCTATGTCTGTGTGTCTATGTGTGTGTGTGTGTGTGTGTGTGTGTGTGTGTGTGTGTGTGTGTGTGTGTGCGCGCCAAAGTAACCTAGTACTGGCAAGCTTTTAAAAGCTCAGACTCCCCTCCCTCTCTCTTTCTGTGACAGATGATTTGGCTGAGCATATCTTGAGAGAGAAGCCTTCAGCCATCACAGGAAGTGAGTGTTCATCCTTTTTCTGTCATCCAAAGAAAAAAGTCCTCTGACTCTTCTCAGGAACAAGTGCTGATTTTTTCCAGCTTACTGTTCAGATAAGCCTCATTTTGGAAATTCCTTCTTTTTATTTTATTATTAGATTTATTCTCTCTATTTCTATGTTTATTTAAAAATAAAAAATAATATTTTATTTCTGTCAGTGTTTACAGTAATTTGTGTAGGTCTTTCTGCTTGTCAGCAATGTGTGGCTTCTGTCATTGACAAATGTTTGCTTTTACTGTTTCTGCGGAAACTTTCAGTATTTCACTCAGGAGTGCAGTGTGCATGTGTGCTGTTAGACACTATGGGCTATCTTTAATGTTGTTACTGTGATTTATTTTCATCTTTTAACAGGAAAATGCTGCAGAAATTGGATTTTTCCACATTTAGACATTATTTACTATATGTAAAACTTTACTCTGTGTGTTTTTAAAGTTAGATGTTAGTTTTACTACAAATTAAGTTATCTGAATGTACTGTGGAAATTTTACTTTCTCTAACAATAAAATACAGTTTAAATCACTATCAATCATTATTTTATGGCAGTTTGACATAGTAAAAATGTATGCAGGCAGTTTTTAACAGTGGTTTGGCACAGGTTGATTTGATGATTGGACTTTGTGTGGTGGAGATAAAATAATCCTGACCACATTTCAAACTGTTTTTTTTTTTTTTAACAGGACAGTTTGACAGAGTTTAGACTTTTGGGAGACATACTTGGTGGCACAGTGGATAGTACTGTTGTCTCCCAGCAAGAGGTTGCCTAGCTCAATTCTTAGCTTGGGTACATTCTTGTCTGCATGTCCTTCCTGTATTCGCGTGCATTTCCTCCCACATTCCAAAGACATGCAGTAGGTGGATTGGACACTCTAAATTGGCCATAGGTATGGGTGTATGTGCAAGTGTGTGATGTGAAAGAATTACTGTGGCAGGACTAGCCACCTGGCAATGTAAACCTTGTCTCAAAATGATTGTTACTGTTGAAGTCAAACCCTGACCATGGGGAAAAGGGGTTATGGATGGATACTTATTACTAAAACTTTTAAGTGCTCATTATAATACTTTATTTGGTAGTCAGTTTATTATTCTGGCTGATATTCTCTCCCGTTACTTGATGGATTCTAACATTGTACCCCCCCCATCAAATCTAGTTGCACCTAAAAAGGAGAAACAAAATAAATGTATGTCAGCCTACAGTTAGTGATTCTGTCTGGACCATTTCTCAGTCAGTAGACCACTTCCTTTTTGTCACTTCTCCCTCTAGTCTAACTTTGACAGCCACTATGGAACACGGTTTAGAGACATGCTTCAGGGCTGTTCCAGTACCTGGCTCAGGTATGGCAGAACCAAACCCTTTATCTGCAGGAGTAGTCTGGGTAAGACCCCTTGTCAGACATAATACTCTGTCACTGGATATTTTATCTAGTAGTGAAATTCTTAAGAAAAATAAACAGAAGCTTCATCATACAGCTAATAATCAGATTATAGCTGTTTCTAAGACTGATGTGGTTCCCTTGGCTAAAAGTGTTTTGCAGATAGCTAATTCTGGTGCCCATACTTGGCTTTAATGCTAGTTTGTTTTTTCAGACATTTTGTCGATGACATTTATTTGATTTGGAGGGGAAGTGTCGAAACAGTCCAAGAATTTATTGGATACATCAATGGGACAACAGACTTTCTGTCCTTCACTGGAAAATGGTCCACAGATAAGATAGAATTCTTGGATGTTTTGTTATTGAAAGAAGGGAGAAATATAGAAACTCAGTTATACAGGAAAGAATGTAGGAAGAATACTCTACTGTGCCGCACTAGCATGCATCCTCCTCACATTTATAAGAACATTGTGAAGAGTCAGGTGTTAAGACGCTCTAGACTCATCAGTGATGATAATAAGTTTAAGAAGACCGTAGACATGTTGCAAAATGAGTTCTATGAGAGAGGCTATAAACAAAATGAAACAGCGATACTGCGACAGGAAGATAATGTGAAGAGGAATACATCAGGGAGGCCATTCGTACATAGGAGGAATGGTAGTGACATTGTCCATACTAGACCAGGCAATAGAGATATGTTCAGTAAAATAGCCATACCCTATACCAATAATAATGTGAAAATTACAGATATTTTCTCTAAGAATTGCAATATTCTCACAGTAGATACCAAAATTCAGCAAGTTATAGAACCTTCCTCAAAGTATACCTATAGAAATACAAAAACTCTGAAAAGACTGTTATGCTATGAGAATGCCAAACTATCATCAAGTATCTCTGATAGGAAAGGAACTTTTGCATGTAGATCATGTAACCAATGTGGTTATATGTCCAATTATGATCACTTCACACATCCACATGGAGATATAATTTTGATCTATATGCTAATTGTAAGACCCAGAATGTGGTATATATAGCAACCTGTATGGCATGTAGTTGCTTCTATATTGGTAAGACCAACAGGACCCTACGTGAATGTGTTCGGGAACACATATATGCTGTTAGCAAGGAAGATGAGAGCAATGCTTTAGCAAAACATGTCATCACTGTAGGCACTAAACATAGCTTTAGATTCACAGTGCTACAGATAGTATGGAAGAACAATAGGTTAGATAATCATAAAAATTATACAGAACAGCAAGAAGTCAGATGGATCATGAAGTTACAGGCAGAGAGGTCATCTGGCTTAAATGACAGAGTCTGAAACCTTTCTTGGCAGCTAGAGATTATAAACACTAAACAGTGGTGAGAGCATTAGGTTTTAGATCATGGTGTTGGTATATTTGCATTTTTAGATAGTTGACAGATAAGTTCTTAGATTTTCAGGTTTAATCAACTCATTTTATTAAAAGTGTTTTAGGGACACGTTTATATATTGTTTTATATGTCAATTTACACAGTTTTTTGTGTTTTTTAAATATATTTTAAGTGTTTTTTGTATAACCATGTCTTTATAGGTCTTATTTTCAGAGCTCCCCTTTATAAGTATCTTCATTAGTTTACATGAAGCCAAATATTACTGTTCTACAGTTGTCTTTATGAATTCAATCAGGCTTTTATTAATAAAGCAACCGATTTCCCATGGTTGACCCCTTTAAATACATTGTTATATCAAATAGAGTGATTGGCTAGTGAGCAATTGAGCTGAGGTTTAAAATGTTAGATTTTTTTTTGTTGTTGTTTAGTTAACAGTCTGAGGAAGCATTTTGATAAATGTGAAAGTGCTAACTTTTTCATGTTGAATTTGATCGTTTTTTTCTTCCTGTCAGTGTTTTAGTTTAATAAACGGTTTGCTTTTATTTGTCGTGGTATGCCTCAAGGAGTTTTCTTTTTGTAATTGTATTTTTAACTCAAATATATATATATATATATATATATATATATATATATATATATATATATATATATATATATATATATATATATATATATATATTTCAAATTTACTGTCTTCTGCACTTGTTTTTTAGTCATTTGTTAATTTAATTGCATTTATTTAAACTGTATTTTCCATAATATTGCTAGACATAAAAGTGTGCTAGCCTGCACTGCAATTTGAATTGTATTTACTGCTGTTTTAGCTGCTTTTCTGTAAAAAAAAAAAATCTAAGCTTGTTTCCTGCCTTTCCTGTAACTAGTCTAGTCCAGATACAGACTTGCTGTATCCAGGACTGTTGTTAAGCTTCTGAGCCCCCAAGCCCTTCTGTGTTGAAGAGAAGCCTTCTAGCTTATCAGTGGGAGTGGTAAGCACTAGGTAACATATCTACCACAGGAGGAGTGGTTTCTGGCCTCAAAATTGTAGTTATTGGCCGTTTGGGCAGTTTTTTTCTATATCTTTCAACTTTCTGGTTTAAAAGCTGCACTTGCGCTTGTTTCCCACCTTTCCTGTAACTAGCCTAGTCCAAATACAGAGTTGCTGTATCCAGGACTGTTAGTAAGCTTCTAAGCCTCGCAAGCCTTTTTGTGTTGGAGGAAAGCCTTCTAGCTTATCAGTGGGAGTGGTAAGCAATAGGTAACTTGTCTATCACAAGAGGGGTGGTTCTTGCCTGAGAAATTGTAGTTTATTGACCATTTAGACAGTTTGTCCATCTCTTTCAACTTTCTGGTTTAAAAAAACACATCTGCGCTTGTTTCCCATCTTTCCTGTAACTAACCTACTAGGAAGCACTAGAAAGCCTTAAACTGACACAAGCCTTCTAGCTTAGACGAGAGACTTTGAAGTGATTAAGTATCAGTTTTCTATACTCTCTTACCATACTGTTTTCTGCCTAAACGCCAATTTTCCAGCATTTATTGTGATTTAAAAGCTTGTTTTTATTCCACATATTGTACTTATTTGACTACCTGCATTTTTAAAAAGTCATTTTTTGTTTAAATAATTTAACTGTTGTAGGCAACACACTAAAGTGTGATGGCCTTTTCTGATCATTTGTAGTTGTTTAAAGCTGTTTTAAGTACATCATTTACTGTTTTTGCTTTATCTTTTCAAAAAAAACAAAAAAAAATCCCTTGTTTCCTTCTTCTCTAAGCTAGTATAGTCCAGTTTTCAGGCTAGTGCTGAATTCAGAGCTGTGTTTCAAGTTTCTGAGTTGCCCATACCTTACTTGGATAGAAGGAAGTTTCTCTGTTCACCTGTGAGAGAGGGTAGCTTTGAGCAGCCTATCTGTCCCTGAAGGAGTGGTTCCAGCCCAGAAGTTAGTAGTTTATTGGCCATTTTGGGCTAATTTCTATCTTTTTCATTTCTCTGCTATAAAATACACATTTGCACAGTTTTGTGCGCCAGACAGCGCCGGCTAGTTAAGGTTAAATTATTCCCGGCTCCACTAAATCTCCTCTTCAGTTTTTCCCTTGAAACTAGTCTAACTCTCAACCTAAGCACTCAAAAAGCATCCTACAGCCCAGCAGTTGCTCAGACCTAATAGCAAGCACTAATATACCCTGACACTTGATTGCCGAGTAGGGCAAGGCTCTTTATTCACCCCTCACCAACCAAGTGACTAAGCAGCTTACCCTACTATTCAGGCAGACCAAAGGGCAATTTCAGGTGTACTCTCCATTCCAACTGGTGAATCTGGGTATCCAGAGGCAATGTTACAACTGCCTCATGTACACAGACAACCCTCTCCTACCACAAAACACTAACATATGCGAGAGATGCAATTATACAGCCAAACTGGAGGCTAATCTGTCTCCACCCAAGACTGGAACAGACAGTCTAGAGGTGAAGGTTAACACTTGCACCACACCTCTAGCCACACATAGACCTACTAAACCAGCACTGGCAAAAAATACACATAAATACACAAAGTCATACTTGGAGGCTCTAAATAAAAACCTGTAAAAGCATAAGAGACCTCCAAAGCAGACACCCAAACAACTTGCACCTCCCATCCCAAACCAGACAACACAGAAAACACAAAATCAGTGTGCTGCACAATCACAGCCCTTAAGGTGAAATAACATACCTAACACACTAGTAATAGGTGACTCTATATTCAGGCAGACTGATGTCCCACTCACTAGGTTGGACAAGCAGAATGTTACTGTTAGCTGCCTGTCAGGAGCCAGAATCTGCCACATAACACAAGCACTCAGGTCACTTCAGAACAAGTACAAATATGACTCTGTCATTGTTCATGTTGGTGTGAATGACCTGAGATTTACCTCCCTAGACTACATGAAAAGAGACATGGAAGAGATCTCTGATTATGTAGCCCAGGCTGGAATGACCCTGACCCTGAGTAGCATCCTGCCCTCACCAAGAATGATACCTCAGTATAAAGAAAAAATTATCAATTTCAACAATTTGCTAAGCTTCTGGTGTCATTCAAAGGGGATCCAGTGTCTGTCAGCCTGGGACAACATGCTCGACAAGCCACATTGCTTTGCAAGAGATGGCTTGCACCTGTCACCCCTAGGCTTTCTTTTACTGGCCAAGGCTCTTGCTGCCCCCATAGTGCCTTTTTTAGGCAAAGCTTAAACGTCAAACCCACCTCCGTAAACAGGACAATTAACAAAAAACTGAGGGTTATGCTACTCAATGCCAGGAGTTTAAATTTCAAAATGCACGTGCTCAAATCACTTCTCAGTATGGAGAACGTCGGCATCTGTGCAGTAACTGAAACTTGGTTCAAGGCTCCAGAGAGCACCCCAGCACCACCAGGCTACAACTCATACCAGACGTTTTGGCCACAGAACACAGACTGAAACACAAAAGGAGGGGGTGTATCCATATTCATCAAGGATACCTACACCTCCAGGTTAGTGACGCAGCATGATACCTCTGAGATCATGCATGAGCAACTAATATCGGGCAAATCTGCAATGCAAGTTGTGGCTTGCTACAGATCACCCTCCATGACCCAGGACCACCACTCCACCTTTCTGAAGACACTGGAAAACATGAAGGTCCTACCGAACACCCTGATATTGGGCAATTTCAATTACCCTACCATCAACTGGGAAATCTACTTGAGTATAAACTCCCAGGCCCAGCGCTTCCTGGAATTCATCAACTCAAATGCCCTGGATCAGCTGGTAAACTCCCCTACCAGAGGAGAAAACATATTGGACCTGGTCATCACCAACATGGACGACAGGTGTTCCGCACCAGAGGTCAACCCGTTACTGGTTAGATCAGACCATAAACTAATCACTCTGGATGTCCACACCCCCCCCCACCCCCAACTAAGGAAACCACAGTAAAAAACGTTTCTAAAGCAAACTTCAGCTTACTTAAGACAGAAGCGGTAAGTTTCACAGCTTCCACACTAAAGGATAACACTGCCCAAGATACAGAAACCTTTACAAATGCACTCTATGAGCATCTAGAAGGATGCATGGATCATGCCATCCCTAGCAAAACCAAGACTCACTCCTGTAAGAGAAGGAAACCAGTCTGGTGGACCCCTGCAATAAACAGGCTATACAATAGAAGGAGGAAACTAATTCAGAAAAAAAGAAAAACCCAAGAAGGAAAGAGATCCCTGATCAGTATCAGTAAGAAACTAAGGTCCCTCATAAAATCATCCAGGGCTAACTTCAAAAGAAAAATAGCCAAGGATTCAAAAGATAACCACAACACCTTCTTTAGCTATGTGAAGAATCTAAGTGGCAACTTGCAGATATGCACTGAACTAGTGCAAAATAGCACAAAATATACTGAACCTACTGATATTGCCAACATCCTGGCAGATAGATTCAGTGCAAACTTCACCCCCCTCTCACCCCCAAAAGGTCCCAAAACAATACCAGAAAAGTGTAGTGTCCCAGAAATCACAGCCGCACAGGTGAAAACAGCCCTTTCAAAAGCCAAAAACACTGCATCAATAAGGCCAGATGGTGTCCCAGGCTGCGTCTTCCACGAACTACAGAACAAACTAACCCCCACCTAAACACGCTGTTCAACCTCAGCCTGTCCACAGGCTACGTGCCCATAGAATGGTGCACAGTAGTGGTTATTCCACTCCACAAAGGAGGGGCCAGAACTGACCCTAGTAACTATCACCCCATAAGCCTGACTAGCCTAGTCTGCAAGGTTATGGAGCGCATCATCATGGAACTCATTAACAAAGATATTGGGTACCTCCAAACACTTGACCTGACCCAGTTCAGCTTTGTTAAGGGAAGATCATGCCTACTAAACCTGGTTGACTTCTTTGAGACAGTCACCAAGGCCATAGATGAGGGAAAGGTTGTTCACACAGCCTACCTTGACCTCGCCAAGGCTTTCAACAGCATTCCCCACTCAAGTATTACAAAAAAACTCATCAGCCTGAACATAAACCCCTACATCACGAGATGGGTTGCCAAGTGGCTTACAGACCGAACTCACACGGTAAGAATAGCAGGCTCTAGGTCCGACTCTAAACCAGTCACAAGTGGTTTCCCGCCAAGCTCAGTCCTGGGACCCCTACTGTTCGGCATATACTTCTCAGAAGTACAGGCAAACACAGGAGGACTATGGCTAACCAAGTTCACTAATGACTGCAAACTGGGAGCCATAATTGACTCTCTGGCTGACACGGACATCCTCCAAAAGGGCCTTACAGAGATGGACACCTGGTGTCAAAGTCATGGCCTCAAGCTAAATGCCAAAAAATGCATAGTTATCCCATTTGGGAAAAGCAAAACACCCACAAATTACCACATAGGTGGCAGCCCCCTTAATACAGAAGAGGTAATAAGAGATCTGGGGACCCAGGTAGATAGTAATCTCTCATTTGACAATCATATTGCCAAAGTAGTTAGGAAATCCTTCTATGTGGCCCATCTAATTACTAAAGGGTTCGCATCTAGAAATAAAGAGGTTATAGTGCCCTTCTACTCGTCACTCATCAGACCCATCATAGAGTACAATGCCCCATTTGGGATGTACCTCACAAGACACTTCCAACAGCTGGAAAGACGACAAAAGTACCTCACCAAGAGAATTACTGGCCTCAAACATATGTCCTATGCAGCCCGACTGAAAAATCTCCTGCTGTACTCAGTGGCATATCGCTTACTCAGAGGTGATCTCTTCCTGACTTACAAAGCCATGTCCAACTCAGAATTGATGGATATGCTCCACCTAAAGAAATCCAAGTCACTGCGAGCCATGCGCTCTAGTGAGCTAAGCCTCACCACAACAATAAATAGGACATGCTGGAGGGATAGATTCCTGTCACAGAGACTCCCCATGCTTGGGAACAAAATTCCAAACTACATTAGGCAGAGCCCCTCACTAACACTCTTCAAGAGAAACCTTGACGACTGGATGGGTAATAGAAAATACACCCTTGGGATCACTTCATTGGCTCTGCTTGACAGAGGATCAGTTAATTAATCAATAGGGCAGTGAAAGCCGACACACTCTGGCTAGGCTTGTAAATGCCCTCGGGCAGATAACCTAGTACCTACCTATGAACCTATACATACATATATATATATATA
Source organism: Protopterus annectens (assembly GCF_019279795.1). Classification (NCBI taxonomy): domain Eukaryota; kingdom Metazoa; phylum Chordata; order Ceratodontiformes; family Protopteridae; genus Protopterus; species Protopterus annectens. Next base: position 298,041,289 of record NC_056741.1, on the reverse strand, counting down.
TATATATATATATATATATATATATATAGGTCTCCTTCACATGGTCAACTTTTCAGAAAGTAGACTTTCATATGGCCTAGACCATATGATCGACTTTTGGAAAGCTGACCATGGGGAACCGCTATCTCTGTACAGTGCGGAATGGGAAAATTTTCCTTTTTGGCACTGTAGTGTGATCTCGAAGTTGTTATATTTAAGTTATGGGGGGGTGGGGAGCAGAGTCCCCCCAAGGGGGTGCTTGCCCCCCTGTTAAAAGTTTTAAGGTAAACTATATATATATATATATATATATATATATATATATATATATATACACACATATATATATACATGCTATGAATGTGGGGGGACAGCCCAGCAGCTCTGAATCATGTGATGCCTCCGATTAAATCATTATTTCACTGAAGTGCACTCTGTATTCTAATTATCCCGGTTTACCTTTAGATGTACATATTGCACAAAGGCGAACAGCAATTGTGCAAGATTTGCAAACGCCGAATGGAAAAAGGTTCAAATGTGCAATGAGCGAATGCACATTGACATTCGCTCATTACACATTTGACATAGTGGGGCAGATTGCACTATAGTGTGGATCGGGAAATGGTCCCTTTCCCCACTGTAGTGCGATCTTGGGAGTTAGAATATTAAAGTAGGGGGATGTGGGGGGTGCAGCCCCACCACATGGGGGGATGCAGCAGGCCTTGCCCCCCCTGCGTTACACTTCTTTTTTTTTCCGTTCAACATTAATTTTCGAAAAATAGCGAATCTGCTTTTCGATTTGCTGTTTTTCAAACATTAAGGACTATCGACATTTTCACTTTCGTGGTTACGAGTCACTCATATGAGCATTCGTACCACTGTGATTCGGCTTTATAAAGGTAAACCATTAATCCCAGCTACTTCTTGCTCTACATCTGCCCCCATCAAGTAGTGTTCCCCAAATTTCCTTAGTCTTTGTTCCTATTATTTGGATTTTATCATTTTTTGCTTATTTTTTTATCTTATTGTAGGCAATAATTCAGCAACCTTCTTGTTGACTTCTATGTGATAAACACCATAATTTATCAAGTTTACACAATATTTTTAGAGACGTGACCTAAGAGGCATGCTTCTTCTTAAAGCACTGTAATGCGACTCTCCAGTGTTGCTTTGTTTTGATATACTGTCTCTGTAACAATTGTTTGTCATTTTTCGTATTCTTTTTTTCTTTTTCTTCCTTTCTGTTCTTTCTCTTCTTCTCATTTTCTTCTTTCTTTTCCCTCTATTTTTAAAACAAAGTTTAATTTTCTGCTTATAATTATTAGTGGTATCTTAGAACGTTATACTGGTTGTATCTGTTAGACGTAAAACTTCCTAAACTGTTGGATTATGACTAACATTACATCAAGAGCAACTTAGTAACCAAACAAAGACTAAGACCAAAAACAGCTGCCGAAAGGAGTGAAATGACTCACGAAAAATGTTTTATTGCTCTTTCATCCGACTACAATAGACTTCTTTGAAATAAAATCACAGGCTGGTCATACCTTTTAAATAATCTAATAGGTGGCACAGGCATTAAGCTCAATGCCTGTGATATGAACATTTATCTATAAATAGTGTTTTGCGATTACGTTCCTGTGAAGTCTAACAAGTGCATAGTTCAATAAGTGATTTTGTTTATAATGTATTGAGGTCCATGTCTTTTAATGATCAGTGGATGTCCTAGTTTTTTTGCCATTATTTTCAGATGGTTCGGATTATGGGTGGGATTTAAGCTTCTTTTAATTATTGGGTATTCTTTTTAAAAGCTCGGTTTTTATTGGTTAATTATAGTCTATGACTTTATTAGATTGTCATTTAAATGGTTTGACCACCCTGTGATTTTATTCCAAAGGTAGTCTATTGTTATTGTCCGACGAAAGCGCTCAATAAAACATTACTTTCGTGAGTCATTTCACTTCTTTCGGCAGCTGGTTTTGGATTTCTGTTTTGGTGTTTTGCATTTTTGCTTTAAAGTATCGTATGCTCAAAACCAAATAAGAAGATCATGAATCAGTGTAAGAATATTCTGAGCTCTACTTGAAGCAGCTTACTGGGTACAGTTATTGCCAGTTTGTATAAGCAACCTAACCTGTCAGTAATGTGTACAGTTCAAATCCATGCATAACTGGCTGTTGGCAGCCAAAGTTGAATTTACTCAGACCACCCATACTAGTATGGAACATTCCAGTTAGAAAAGCTAAACTTTTTCTTAGATTTCTTTAAATCTTCTTTCTCTTAGGTTTCTTTACATCCTAAAAACAACAATAATGGTCCTAATGCCAAGATCTAATACTGCATATTGTTGATACATGATATCTAAAGAAGCTAATAGCTTGACAATAAATGACAGACTAGTGTCAATGAACGGAAACAGAGGGAAAAACGTGTTTTTTTTTTTTTTTGTCTGGCACAAGGATGTTCAGTCGGTGTGTTATTTAGAGAGAATGAGTCATAGAGTTTATTGGCAACAAGTCGTGTACTGTCTTCTCATAAGGGATCCCACTCTTTTACCTTTGCAGTTGTCTGCTTCTATAGCTTACTTCCTACCTAGCACTGTAATGGCATTATAGTTTGTTAGAATTAGCATAAAATTATACAAAAAATCATTACACTGCAACCTCATGCAAGTATAACTTTGAGTACATAGAAACTGATCAGGAAGAAATGTCTTTTTTATTCACTGTACTTTGGTACTATATAAAGAGGATTAGATATACAGCTCTTAGCATGTAACTGAACTAAGCATTATGTAAATATGACTTTCCATGAAGCTGCCAGGAAAGTTTCCCTTGTTCTTTTAACCACAGTGATAATCATGCTAATTTGCCCCTGCAGGTGCTGATAATATCATATTCAAACAGTAAATGAGATAAAGATCTCTAATCCTGAAAATGCTTTTGAATTCATAGTAGCTGTTACAAGAGCATGAAAAATAATCATTTGTGATACCAGATATCCTTTGGAATTTTTGCAGTAAAGCAATTTAAAAATTGTGCATTGCAACAGTTTTCACGAGTTCAGAGTTGCAAAATGTATTTGCTGTTAAACTTCTAATCTGATAAACTAGCTGCTGAAGCCAGCCATGAATGCCAGTGTGGGAAATGAAGGCTAGGTCAGGTTTAACTTGTAATAAATAATTTGTGTTTGTGAATCCTTTCTTGTGAGAAATTAAAAATTGTCTCAAAATGATCTAGTATACTTGCCCTTTCTGAGTTCAAAATGAGTGCAACGAAATTAAAAAAAAGGCCTTGTTAGCCTAGAAAAAGAATGGAGAATAAGTTTATAAGTAATTATTCCCATCTTTCACCTCTTTGCTTGTCTGTCTTTTCTAAACTTCTGAAAGAGTATATGGCACAGCTGGACATGAGAAATGGCTGATGAAAAAGAAAAGAGAAGGGAGTTCCTGTGTTCTTCACTGCAGACATTTCATTTGTCTAGGATGGCCCCTCATTCTTTCCCTGGCCTGATGAATATTTAAGCTATTTATTACCACATTGATCAATAGGACAGGGACAGGATGTGATGGAGAGTTTGCAGTTGTTTTTCAAAGATGGAATACACTGGATGGTGTTAATTTGTCTCTGTCTGGCTGCTGCATGGAACAGGTGAAACACGCATTTTTTCTGTGGCCATGGCTTAGGTTAAACACAGAATATGCAGACTTAGAAAGAGCTAACCCATTTTTGCCTCTTCTAGAAGCTATTAGGGTTTTAGAGAGTCTTCCCCTTCCTTATCACTTCCTCTGTTTTGTGATGTCCGCAATGTATACACACTAAGTCATTTGTTGCCTTTGTTGTTGCTTCCTGTCGTGTTCCATCAGACTATTCTAGGTGTTGGTATTCTAGGTGTCTCACACTCTTCTGATGAAACAGTACTTTCTTGCATCTCATTCAAGTATGTCCTTTGCAAATTGACTGAATATTACGTCTTTCTGATTCACTTTCTAGTTTCAGATGTATCCTGTTTATCTAATTCCTGCAGATCGTTTTCTCATTTTTCCCTATCTTTTTCATTTCTTGGTCACATATTATTATTACTTTTCATATACACATTTTCCCAGTTGGTTATCCACTAATGGACTGATTGCACACAGTAGCTTTTGCAAAAGGCAGGACGCAGAAATGAAACTGAAGCTCCATCTGGGACATCACTTGCAAGTCAGCATAATTTCCTCCATCCAAATTGTAGATCTGTCCCTGTACTTCCTATTATTTTATTGTCCACAATCACTAATGCAACACAATGCTCCTTAAATTTAAAGATGGATGATAACTCCCTACCTTGATTACTTGTGTTAATTATTACTATTTACTTTACTACATAGTTGTACAGAGCTCATAACCTGTCATTGTCTGATCAGTGTTCCACTCCTGTAAACATATTAAATTAATAAATAAAACATTTCTGTACCGTTTGTGTGCATCTTTAGTCCTGTCATTTTTGCAGAAATTCCTTCTACCATTCTTTTAGACTTGTAAAATCCTTTGCAATTCTCATAATTCACCTTCTTATAAATAGACAGACAATTTCAGATGTCAGCATGAGTTACATGAAAGAAACACTCACTTTGTCCATTGTTCTGGAGTGAAGCTACCTTGTGATGAGAAGAATGGCCCAGTAAGAAGTCCTGAGTCATCCTGCTGACTGTTCTTTCATTAATGATTGATATCTTCTCAATACTAGCTGTTACAGCTGCCTGTTATTAGTGAGAACTACATTATGTAAACAACTTTCCTCTACAACAATTTTATTTTTTTTGTTTGCCATTTTTTATCAGCTAACTATACAGAGCATGTATGATGGTCTTCCTGAAGAAGCCCAGATTTCACTGTTGTTACTACCTGCATTCTAGTCTGCGGAATCATGAAAAATATGAAAGCTGGAGTATTATGTTGATATTTAGGGACTGCTATGCATAGATGGGTTTATTTTTTTGCTGGGTTTAAAAGTATCAGCCACAGTTATCCTTATGGATAACTTTTTACAAAATCATGAAATGGCGAATGCCCCACACCTTATCCTTCTACTGTTACTGTATTCAGTGCTGGATTTGAGAGGACCTTGGACCTGGTGAGGTCTGCAACATTAAGGTACATGTTCAGTAAATTCATGACAAACTTTATAAGCCAGATGTAGCTTGTCTGTAAAAGAGAATTCAGTTAGCACTACCATTGTTCACTAACTGCATCTTTGAAGAGGAATACAGACCTTTAAACATTTAAAATGTATTTATTAATTTTTTTTGTGAAAAGGCTAACATGATTTACTTCTTGTACATACAGAACTGGAATTTATGTTCAAGACCTTGTCTGGTAATTGTTTATTGCCATAATAATTCTGCTAACTGTATTTCATGGAAGAAGGGCAGAAGATCACACAATATGTGTGAATACTAAATTGCAATTTTGCTTTGTTATATACTGATCCTGTGTTTGTGTTATCTGAGAAAATTCATCTTTTTCCAATGCATTTTGAAATTACTTTACATAAGTAGCAAGGGTATAGGGGGTACAGACCCTGACACTGGGGGGGGGGGGTGCAGAGGGCAAAGCTATACTTCAGAAATACTTTGTGTTAAAGTGACTTTCAGCACTCACTGGTTTTCTAATAAAATGTAAGCACTCATACATTAAAGTGTTGAACAATGTTTGCTAACCTTTCTTTAATTATGTAGTCATATTAGTTACCCAAGAATGGTTAATATAACTAGCAGGTTATATAGAGTAATACTCTTTGCTGCATTTATCTGGTCACATGGTCTGAAACGGTGCTTTTAAGCCTATCCAGTGATCGTAGCAATGAGATTAAACTAAAAACAGTGACAGCTGGCTGAATGAAGAGTATAGGTTCATTGGTTCATAGGTAGCCTAGGCTATTGGCTCTAGGGCATATATAAGCCTAGCCAAAAAGGTACCCTGGCTTTCGCCACCCAAGAAAATTATTTCCTTGTGCCCCTGTCGAGCAGAGAAACAGAAGTGATCCCCAAGGTGAATTTCCGATTTCCCATCCAGCCATCAAGATTTTTTTTTTGAAGAGTGCTAATGAAGACCTCTGTTTGACATAGATAGGTAGTCTGTTCCAGAGTATGGGAAGTCTCTGAGACAGGAATCTATCCCTCCAGCATGTTCTGTTTATTGTGGTGACAAGGTTTAGGTCCCTACAGTGTGTAGCTTGTAGGGATTGGGATTTATTTAAGTGGAGCATGTTCAATGGCTCTGGGTTTGACATAGCTTTGTATGTTAGGCAGAGTTTGCCTCTGAGTAGGCGATATGTGATGGAGTAAAGCTGGAGTTTTTTGAGACGGTCTGCATAGGACATCTGTTTTGAGGCCAGTAATCCTCTTTGTGAAATATTTCTGTGGCCTTTTCAGTTGTTGTAGACGTCTTGTGAGATACATACCAAAAGGGGCATTGTACTCTATAATGGGTCTAATGAGTGATAAGCAGAGGGGAAGATTTCTGGATGAGAAACCTTTTGTGATGAGGTGTGCCACATATAAGGATTTCCTGACCACTGTGGTGATGTGATTATCAAAGGAGAGACTACTGTCCACCTGTGTCCCAAGGTCTCTTATCACACTTTCGTTGTTAAGTAGACTACCATCTATGTGGTAGTTCATGGGTTCAGAGTTTTTACCAAAGGGGATTACAATACACTTTTTGGCATTGAGCTTCAGGCCATGGCTTTGACACCAGGCATCTGTCTCAGTGATGCCCTTTTATAGGATGTCCACATCATTAGGAGTTTTGATTATGGCTCCTAGTTTGCAGTCATCTGCAAACTTCATTAGCCAAAGACATTCTGTGTTAGCCTGTACTTCTGAGAAGTAGATATCAAACAGGAGAGGACCCAGGACTGAACCCTGTGGTACTCTACTTGTCACTGGTCTGAAGTCAGATTTGGAGTCTGCTACTTTAACAGTGTGGGTTCTGTCCATGAGCCCAGCTGGCAACCCATAGGGATTTATACCTAGTTTAGTGAGTTTATCTATAATTCCAGAGTGGAGGATGGGGTCGAAAGCCTTGGCGAGATCTAGATAGGCTGTGTGAACCACCTTACCCTCATCTATGGCTTTGGTGACTGCTTCAAAGAAGTCTATCAGGTAAAGGAGACATGATTTGCCTTTTACAAACCCAAACTGGGTGGGGTCCAGAGTTTGGAGATTGCCAATGTCTTTGTTTATGAGTTCCATGATAATACGTTCCATGGCCTTGCAGACCAGGCTCATCAGGCTAATGGGGCGGTAGTTCCTGGGGTCCTTCGTGGCTCCCCTTTTGTGGAGTGGGATAACTGTCATGGTGCGCCATTCAGTGGGCACAAAGCCTGAGGTGAGGCTATGATTGAACATGGTACTTAAGTGGGGTGCCAGTTCATTCTGTAGTTCATGTTGTGGAGTTCTATAGATCAGGTCCCCATGGATGCTGTGTTCTTCACTTTGGAGAGTGTGTTTTTTACCTGTGCAGCCGTGATTACAGGAAATATTGCATTCTTCTGGTATAGAGATGGGCCCTCTAGGGGGTGAGAGGGGGATAAAGTTAGCACTGAACCTATCTGCCAGGATGTTGGCAATATCAGTTGGTTCTATATATTTAGTGTCATTGTGCTTTAACTCAGAGCAGATCTGAGTGTTTCCATTGAGATTCTTGACATAGGTATAGAATGCTTTGTGGTTGTCTTTAGAGTCAGTGGCAATTTTGTTTTCATAACTAGCTTTAAAGGATTTTATGAGGGATCTCAGCTTCTTACTGAGGCTGACCAGGGAGGTCCTCCAGTCATGGGATTTTACTCTTTTTTGCAACAGTTTCTTTCTTCTGTTGTAGAGTTTGTTTATGGCAGAGGACCACCAGATTGGCTTCCTTTTTTTGGAGGATAGCATCTTGGTTATGTTAGGGATAGCATGATCCACGCACTCGTGTAAGTGCTTATAAAGTGCATTTGTGTAGGATTCAGCAGTCATACCTCTATTGTCCGTCTGCATGGGTGCCATGAAGTTTGCCACTTCTGTCTTAAGAAGTGTGAAGTTGGCTTTGGAGAAGTTTTTTATGGTGGTTTCCCTAATGGGGGGTGGGGATGGGTTGTGAATGTCTAGGGTGGTTAGCTTGTGGTCTGATCTGACCAACAAGGAATTGACCTCTGGTGTGGACCACTGGTCACCCATGTTGGTAATTACCAGGTCTAGGATATTGCTTCCCCTGGTGGGGGTGTGAATAAGTTGATCCAAGGCATTGGAATTTATGAATTCCAGAAAACGTTGAGCAAAAGAGTTGGTACATGAGTAGTTTTCCCAGTTAATGGTGGGGTAGTTGAAATTGCCCATTATTAGGGTGTTGGGTTGTACCCTAATATTTTCCAGTGTATTAAGAAATAAGGAGTGGGAATCCTGGGGCATGTTGGGGGGGTCTGTAGCAAGCTACAGTTTGGATTGCGGTCTTGCCTAGAGTTAGTTGCATTTGGATAATCTCGGATGCATTATGCTGTGCAACTAGCCTGGAGGTGTGGATATCCTCAATGAATATGGACACGCCTCTGGCTTTAGTGCTTCAGTCTGGGTTAGGTGGTCAAAAGGTGTGGTATGAATTATAGCCTGATAATGCAGGCGTGCTCTCTGGAGCTTTGAACCAGGTCTCTGTCACTGCACAGATGTCGATGTTCTCCATTTTAAGATGTGCCTCAAGTGAGTGCATTTTGAGGTTTAGACATCTAGAATTGAGTAGCATTACCCTCAGATTTTGCTTGCTTGTATTACAGTGGTAAATTTGTCATTTGAACCTTACCTAAAAAAGGCACTAAGTGTGGCAAGAGCCTTAGCCAATATCCAGATTCCCAAGGGTGACAGGTGCAGGCCATCTCTGGCAAAGCATCATGATCTGTTGATCATGTCATCCCAGGCAGACAAATACTGGATCCAATTAGAATTACACCAGAAGCTTAGCCAATTGTTGAAGTCAAGCATTTTGTCCTTGTACTGTGGTATCATTCTGGGTGATGGCAGGATGCTACTCAGGGCTAGGGTCATACCTGCCTGGGCTACAAGATCGGAGAGCTCCTCCATGTCTCTTTTCATGTAGTCCAGGGAGGTACATCTCAGGACATTCACACCAACATGGACAATGACAGAGTCATATTTGTACCTGTTGTGGAGTGACCCGAGTGCGTGCATTATGTGGCGGATCCTGGCACCTGACAGGCCACTGACAGTAACTTTCTCCTTGTTTTGCCTGGTGAGTGGAACATCAGTGTTCCTGACTATAGTCACCTATGACTAGAGTGTTGGGTATGTTGTTATGCCTTATGGGCTGTGGTTGAGTTGCACACTGAATTTGTGGGCTATGAAAAATACCATGGGACTGTACCAGAGCCATCAGGACGAGTGATGCAGGAACCCCCATACATTTACACAGCTTTGCTGATAGAGTGTGTAGTACTATGCTTATTACATAAAACCATTTTAGAAAAGGAAGGACATAATTAAAAGATTTGTATAGACCACAGTTTTCACATCTCATTTCCTTATTTTCCAACACCCATCTTATCCTAGATCATTTTAGGCTCCTCAGAAACAGATACACAGACACACACACACACACACACACACACACACACACACACACACACACACACACACACACACCTTGATGAATATAAACATCATTACTGTAAATGCAACCATATTAATCCTAAGGTTGGAATTCTACAATAAAAGCTCATTACTATGCAGAAATGTGCATGCTAATCAGACAGATCAATCAGTGTGTACATTGTAAATCTAGTGTTAAAATAGGAATAAGTCCTGCTATCTGTAGCTATTAAAAGGAAAGGTTTAAGCTACAAGTCTTCCACCCTCTACAAAAGCAGATAAGGAGAGACTTAAGCACCATGCGACTGAACCTGTGATAGAAGCATTAATAGCACAGTGCCTAAACAGACTAGCAAGCATAATCTACAACAGTAGGTGCACCGCCCAGCCACTAGCCACCAGGGATTACTGTACTTGGGGTATGGGGGGGACCACTAGCCACCAGGGATTACTGTGCTCAGAGTATGGGGTCACCACTAGCCACCAGGGATTACTGTGCTCAGGGTATGGGAGGATCACTGGCCACCAAGGATTGCATAATAAAACATCTGCCTTTATGGCACTTAAATCAGTATGGGGATTGTGGGACCACCAAACACTGGGGATAATACTTATATACCATAATGGCACTTACAGCATTACAGGGATTACAGGATGGGGGGGACCCGAGTTACTAGTGATAATAATTTGTCTACAAGATACTGACCCTGGAGTTAATTATCACTGGAAATGGTGATCTTCACATCATCATAGTTAACTGAGATTCAGAAACATGCTAATTAACTGATAATGAGGTCTTTCCTCATCATGGCTAACATGTCTTGGAATCACAAAATACTGCATTATGGAAGTAGGGCCTTTTTAATCTGAACCACATGGCTTTCTCTAGGCCTGTTCATGAACCTCCAGGAAAGTCCTTTATGGAGACTATAAATGTGAGGTATGACAGCCAGTTCTTGATTGAATTGATTATATAAGGACTCATAGGCAAGAACTTCAGTTCAGTAAAACATTATCATGGAAATAGAAGTTAGAATTTTGTTTAAGTCCAAAACACATGGGTTCAGGATGGCACTCTAACAAAGACAATCATTTAGAGCCAATTTTAACACTGCAGGGTGGCTACTCCTGCCACAGTTGTTCTTCTATACCACACATACACAAGCACGCTCACACCTATGGTTAAGTTAGACTGTCCAATCCACCTGTTGCATGTATTTGGAACATGAGAGGAACCTGGAGCAAATCCATGCAAACATGCAGACTCTGCACAGAAGGCACCCCAGATGAGAATCAAACCAGAGAGCCTCTTGCTGTGAGGCAACAATGTTACCAGCTAGGCCAAGTACTGATGTAGTGATGCTACTGAAAAGCAAGCACCCACACTGATGGTTCTATTAACAGGCTTATATTTGTAGTGGTCATATCTAGCACTATCCTTTTGTATTTGAAAAGCAACAGATTATTTCCAGTTTAGCAGACAATAGCTATATCTTATGAATGCATTCAATAAACTCTGTAGAACTGGACAAAGCATATCCTTAAGACCACAAGTCATTTTCCATGCACACACCAATGCTCTTTAACCTTTGTAAATGCAAAGTAAATGTCTTATTAAGAATAAATTGGGTGTCCAGTAATAGCAGTATCAGTATAACGTATGTAAATGCTATTTGAATCCATCAATGACTGAAGTGTCGCAGGAAAAACATCTAGTATATCATTACCTGCGAGAAAATAGTGGTTGTGTGGAAGACAACTAACAGCTCCAATTTTTCCTTTCTAATTTGTATAGAGATCAGGAGCATTGTTATAATTAGACTTGGTAATACAGATTTCTTTCTTTCAAGACTTTGATTTTATTTATTTATTTATTTAATTGTGTACTTGTTGGTTTGCTTTGCTATGAATGGAAATTATTTATAATTTCTGCAGCTATACTTCATCCTGTTATAGATTTTATTGCTTTATTATTTCCTCCAAGATGTTTTAGCTTTGTATTTTCCTCACCTCCAAACAACATCTTATCATTTGACAATCCCTCAATTCCACTCAAGGATCTATATATTTACACAACAGCAATGCTTGCTCCTATACAGAACTTAACCTAAGAATCTTTATTTCATCTGCTCATATCTTAGTTTTCCTACAAAATAAAACCCATAACTTATCACTGTAACTGCTTAACCTTTGTTTTGTTTTTCTGTACCCACAAATGACTGAAATTTTAAACTGCTGTAATCTTTTTGTTACCATTGTTTAAAGATTTGTCTCTAATCTACAAATGATTGAAATTGTAAACTAATGTAATCTTTTTGTAATCTTTGTTTTGGAGCTTTTCTCCCCAGGACTCCATTGAAAATGGGCTCTTTTTGGCCCAATGGACTATCCTGGTAAACCAACTGCAAACAAAACAAACAAAACAAACAAACAGACTTTGTTTTTCTTCTGGAATAAAAGAATCAATATAGACTCTGGATCTTATGCTAGAATAAGTTCCAGCATGTTTCTTTAGGGAATTCTTTTTTTCAGTTTCACCTTCACTAGAACTTCTCAAATAGCTCTCAGATCAGCCCTAGATATATGTTGAAAACTCATTCCATTAAATGCTGGTATCACAATTGTTTTTATGAAAACTATAATAAATTTATGAAGTGAAGTACCTAGAACTGAAAGTTATTTAACTTCAAAAACAACATCCTGGCAGTTTAATATTATGTCTAAAGATTCAGGATCCTTTCCTCCAATGGCAAAACCTATTACCTCAAGTCCTGAGAATATACTAATTAAACTGTTATTTCTACAAATAACACAGATCTACCTTATTAGTTAAATATATTAACTCACACAAATTGCTCTGTGTTGGAGATGAGGAAATAGTCTGAATTATTGAATTTTCACAGTTAATATATGTTCACTCTAATTACATTAAAAGTTTTACTGCTCTGAGGTTTCCACTTAAGATAATTGGACCATCAATGGACAGCTCAGATATTGATATAGCCTTATCTAGTTGCAGTGGATGCCCCCCTTGATAAAATCCTAAGAGTGTACCTGTTCCTAAAAAATTATTTACATATGATACTGGGGTAAACAAATTCACCCATAATAAATAACAATTGCCCCACAGAGAGATTCTGAAGCTAACTCAGAAACTGACACTGCTCTCAACGGCTGATTAGGAGTCCTGCAGCAACTGATTATTGATGTTGGGTAACTTGTGCATTTCAACAACACTTGGCTGGCTGATCTCAGACTCTATTGAGCTGTAAGGTACTTAAGATTGAAGACTATATTTTCACATAAATCTATAGAACTCCACAACCCTCCACACCACATACCATGGCTAGTCAACACGCCAGTGTCTCGCAACCACTAAGGCCTAACCATAAACTCAACATATTAGTCACAGGAGACTCCATTGTGAGACACACAGAAGTGCCTGTCACCAGGCTGGATAAGGTGAAAGTCACGGTTAGCTGTTTTTCAGGTGCCAGAATCCACCATATCACACACGCACTCAAGTCTCTCAACAGCAGGTACTATTATGAGTCTGTCATAGTCCATGTTGGTGTAAACGACTTGAGGCATACCTCCCTGGACTATATGAAGAGAGGCATGATTGAGCTGGCTGAATATGTGTCCCAGGCAGGTATGTCTCTAGCCTTAAGCAGCATTCTACCATTACCCAGAATGATGCCTCAATACAAACAGAAAATTATTGACTTTAACAATTGGCTTAGTTTCTGGTGTCATTCCAGGGGGATCCAGTACCTGACAGCCTGGGAAGATATGATCTACAGACCACAATGTTTTGCTGGAGATGGCCTGCATTTGTCTCACTTGGGCTTCAAGCTTCTAGCAAAGGCCCTTGCCTCCCCCATAGTGCCTTTTTTAGGAAAAGTCATGAGGTCAGTACTACCAACATTAAAATTTTAACAAAATGCAAATTAAAGGTCATGCTGCTAAACACTAGGAGTCTAAACATGAAACTGCACTCATTGCAAGCATTCTTAACAATGGAAGAAACCTGGTTCAAAGCTTTGGAGAGCACCCCAGCCTTGCTTGGTTACTCATCATATCACACATTCAGACCCAAAACTGGGGGCAGCAAATCCAAAGGAGGTGGAGTTTCAATATATTTTAAAGACACACACACCTGCAGGCTGGTCAAACAGTATGATGCACAGGAGACACTCCAGGTGCAGTTAACCATTGACAAGACCCCTATTCAAATTATAACTAGCTACAGGTCCCTAAATTTGACTCAAGATGCCCACTCCACCTATCTGGACCTCTTCAAATCTATCAGGATTTAACCCTTTACCCTGATCCTGGGTGACTTTAATTACCCAACCATAGATTGGAAAAACTACTCGCTCCAGAATACAAATGACCAGAGATTCCTCAATTTTATCAATGCAAATTGCCTTGGAACAGCTAGTCCATACCTCCACAGGAGGTGATAATATATTGGACTTGGTAATAACCAATATGAGTAACCACTGCAGCACCCCTACAGTATCATCTTCCTGGTAAGATCCGACCATAAAGCAGTCACTTTCGAAGTCACCATCTCCCCTGACCCCCCTCTAGCGAGGGTCAAACAACAAAACTTCTCCAAAGCTGATTACAGCCTCCTTAGGGATGGTATAAACAGCTTCACAGCCCCCTCCCCCACTGTAGGAACTGGCACCAATGTCCAAATCTACACCAAAGTACTATACAAGCATTTATATAGATGTATTGAATCAGGAATACCTGACAGAACAAAATCATCCTCCTCAAGGAAGAGTAAACCTATCTGGTGGACATCTACAATAAATAAACTATATAACAAAAGGAAAAAAATTGCTGTCTATGCCCAAGAAGGAACAGGTGCTCAATTGGAAGCAATCTCTTTTTACCCTGAACAAGCAAATAAGAGCACTAGTGAAATCCTCTAAAGCCAACTTCGAGTCCAAATTGGCCACATCTACTAAAGACAATCATAAGGCCTTCTTCACATATGTCTGAAATCTCAAAGGAAGCACCCAGATCTGTTCAGAACTGGTGGTCAAGGACATCAGATACACAAATGCTGTAGATATAGCCAATCTGCTGGCTGACAGATTTAGTGAAAACTTCTCCCCTCTGTCCCCCCATCAGTAAACCAGGACATCCCCAGTGCCTGCCTCCCCATCCCTTATCTCTAGGAAACAGGTTATCACTGCCCTCTCAAAGGCAAAAAATACAGCCTCCATGGGACTCGATAACATCCCTGGCTGTATCCTACATGAACTAGCAGCATCATTAGTTACCCTATTCAACCAAAGCTTGAGTACCAGATTTGTCCCAGCCAAGTGGAGGACAGCCACTGTCATCCCTTTACACAAAGGTGGAGCATCCACTGATCAAGGAATTTATAGACCCATTAGCCTAGCTAGCCTGATAGGCCATGGAGCAGATTATCATGGACCTCATTAACATGGACATTGGCAACCCCCAAACACTCAACCCCACACAGTTTGGCTTTGTCAAGGAGAGGTCATGTCTGTTAAATCTGATCGACTTCTTTGAGACAGCCACCAAAGCCACGGATAAGGGGAAGATGGTGCACACCGCCTACCTTGACATGGCCAAAGCCTTCAACACTATTCCCCACTCAGGCATAGTAGATAAACTCTCTCAACTAGGCATCAATCCATATGTTACCAGATGGGTAGCAAACTGGCTCACTGATAGAACCCACTTAGTAAAAATAGGAGAAGCCACCTCAAGCAGTCGACCTGTAATGTGGGATACCCCAGGGATTGGTTTTGGGGCCCCTGTTGTTCGGGATATACTTCTCTGAGGTACAGGCCAAAACCAGTGGACTGTGGCTGACCAAGTTTGTTGACGACTGCAAGCTGGGGGCAGTCATCAATTCCCCAAGTGATGTGGACGTCCTCCAGGAGGGTCTCACCGAAACAAATGACTGGTGCCAGAAACATGGCTTCAAGCTGAATGCCAAAAAATGCATCATCATCCCCTATGGGCAGAATGACATCCCCACATATTATCACATTAATAACAATGTCCTAAGTACACAGTCAGTGGTGAGGGATTTGGGTACTCAAGTTGATAGCAACCTGACTTTTGACCACATGTTGCTTCCGTTGTACGGGAAACTTTCTACATGACCCACCTCATAAGTAAAGGTATCTCATCCAGGGACAAAGAGGTCATAACATCCCTGTATTCTTCCCATATAAGACCAATTATTGAGTACAATGCCCCCTTCGACATATACCTTGCAAAGCACATGCAGCAGCTGGAAAGACCACAGAGTTTCCTCACCAGGAGAATCCAGGGCCTCAAACACCTACCCTACACAGATATGCTAAAAGCTCTATCCCTCTACTCAATTTCATACAGACTCCTCAGGGATGACCTCTGTTTGGCATATAAAGCAATCTCAGACCCCACCTTGACGGGACTGTTGCATATCTGCAAGTCAAGTTCCACTTGTGCACCTCGTATGTGGGACCTCAACCTGGTCTGTGATATCAATAGGACATGTTGGTGGAACAGATTTGTGTCCAAGAGACTCCCCCATCTGTGGAATAGACTCCCTCTCCACATCAAGTAGAGTACCTCATTATCCCTTTTTAAGCGCAACCTGGATAACTGGATGGGAAACAGAAAATGCACCCCTGGTATTCCACCTGTGTCCCTGCTGGACAGGGGCTTTGGGTGCTGACTTGTCTAAACATGGGATAAACTCTTGGCTATGCTTATAAGGGCCTCAAGGTGATTAGCTTAATAACATCCTATGATCCTATAGTCTACTTTTCCACTAGTACTTGTCTTTCAATTATTCTGTCACAACTAAAGCACCCAGAGCTGTTCTGAGCTAAATCTCTCAGGCAACAGTTACTAAAACTATTAGAGTTAACTTAGAGAAATAAGGAGGTATTATCAAGCTGTTTCCTATGATTCAGTGGTGCAAGGTTTGATTCCCACAGTGTTTATTGCCTAACTCTGTGATTCTGGGCAAGCCACATAACCAGACACTGCTCCCAAAATGAGTCTGAAAAACATCCATGCAGATTAGTGCTCTACCCCAAAAACAAATAAAATATAAATGCATACATTTAAAACAAGTGATGAACAACATTTATTGTATTTCTTATACTTGTAAGTAATGTGGTAAAGGGTTGACTTTGCCTTAAATCCACCAGAGTGATAACGAATGAATGTTGAGTAAAGAGATTAAGGTGTGACTCAGTGTCCTAAAATAGTGTTAGGTACCATTTATGGGTAAGTAAACTCTATTGTTTTTTTACAGACATTTCTTCCTAGAAGCTACATACCCCAGTTTCTTGAAAGAAGCACCATTGTCTTCAACTACTTTTAAATTTTACAGCTTTATAAAGTAAACAATTCCCAAAGCCCTGGGTAAGGAAGTATTTCACATAAGCTAAAATTACACAAGTTATTTTTGGAGATCAGATATTGAGATGACCAGCTAAGCTTTTCTTAATCTTTACAAGTAGCATTTTGCTCCATCCTTTCAGTCCTACACAAATTATTATGCTGTTATCGGTTAGCACATACATAAAGTCTGCACAGATGCAGATGCATTTATTTATTTATCCATATTTGCGTACCAGGGTAGTACATCTCTAAAGCAAGCTCCTGATAAACCACTTAATGTAATAGGTGGCTGTTAAGGATCTGCGGAGGTAAGAAACTTTTCGTAAGTACAGAATTCATCTGTCCTCAACCCCTTTTTCCCATTTTGCACATGGGGTCGGGGTGTCACTTCAACAGTGACAGTCATCTCAAGCCAATGTTTACACCGCCGGGTAGCTAGTCCTGCTGCGGTAGTTCATCCGTACCACTCACTCACACATACACTTGCACCAATGGCCAATTTAGAGTGTTTAATCCAACTACTGTGTGTCTTTGGAATGTGGGAGAAAAACGGAGCACCTAGACGAAACCCACGCAACAGCATGGACATGCAGACTCCACACAGAAGGCACCCCAGCCAAGAGCTGAACTGGAGAACATATTGTTATGAGGTGACCATGCTAACCGCTGCACCACCCCAGTCGCCTCTCCTATCCTTTGGGTAGCAAAGTTTTTGGGTTGGCAGTATTCTTATTATGGATTACTCTTGCTCCTAAATCTAGGGATTGAGTGTTACTTCCCAGCAGTCTTCTTTTGATAACAGATTCCCATATCTTTTCTTACTGGAGTTGGTGTAGTTGGATTGGGGTCAGACTTATGAGTAGGAGGGTATATATCAGATAATCGAACTTTCAAAAGTTTGACTGTCATATGGTTGACACCATATGATTGAATTTTTGAAAGTTCAAACGTTTTAACGGAGATCTCCATACAGTGTGGAATGGGAAGATTTCCCTTTTCTGCACTGTAGTGTGATCTTGGAGTTGGTATATTTAAAGAGCGGGGGGTGTGGGAAGTGCCAGGGGGCTTGCCCTCCTGCTTAAAACGTTCAGGTAGGTTATTTGTGTATTTTTTTTTCAAACTTTAAAAAGTTTGATTATATGGTGTCGACCACATGACAGTCGAACTTTTGAAAGTTTGATTATCAAATATAGACCCTGAGTAGGAATATTCCCTAGTGTGTTTATCAAAACTACAATGCTCACCTGAATTATGAGTGACCTAGCCTCTAAGCCTGTAATAGTTTCATTGGTTTCTATGTTTTCAGTTGATGTCTCACTAGAATGGTGTGTGTGTGTGTGTGTGTGTGTGTGTGTGTGTGTGTGTGTGTGTGTGTGTGTGTGTGTGTGTGTGTGTGTGTGTGTGTGTGTGTGTGTGTGCAGTCATGCCCGTAAATACACATGTATCTTACCTAGGATTAGTTTCTTTACCTTCTTCCCACTGAGAGTCACCAATTCCACTGCAACAACGAACTGGATAAAAAAATAGGAAACTGAAGAATTAATGAAATAAATGAACGAATAGCTATAGTTGCATCAGAAATTACATTAGTTCCCTCATATTGTTATTTTTTATAAGAAACAGAAACATCATGGACTAGGATACTATACATTTAATCAAGCAGCCTCAAAAGTAAGTCTACCTTTGAAGCTTTGTTTTAAGTTAATAACAAAAATCCAGCCTTTCCATGTTCTGTGATTCCCAAGTTCTAAAATAGGATTTAGCACAAGAAAAACAGGAGAATTCTGTAAATATACTACTTTAAAAATAATGTTATAAGCAAAAGTTGTTGAGGTCTTTGTAACACTTTGTACAAAAAGGAAAATAATGACTAAAAACACTGAGGGAAGAGAACATGTTTAGTTTAAGCAAGGAATTAGTACAGCATGTATCTTTTTTTTTTTATTCCTCAGGAAGATGAGTTTTGCATTCGGCCCAGGACCAGATGGGTTCCTTTCAAGTCTGAGATACAGTGCTTCCTCCTCTTGTTTATTCTTGTGTCACAATCCCTTTACTTTAAACACAGGCACAGCATTCAGCGTTGCAAGCACCATCTAGGGTTTTGTGCTTACTTACATTTATATCTGGGTAGGGTTTGCATGATCATTGTGCCTCTCTGTGATATTTTTTCTGAATAATCTGGTTTTCTTTCATTTTTCAAAAAATGTGAATAAAATAGAATAACTGTCCGTGCATAGTGTCTTACCCTTTTCCTTTATGGGCTTGAATAAGATTGTAAATGACCTACAGTAGCCAGTTCTCATAGCTGGCTAATGAATGTTTAAATAAAAATAAATAATCTTAGATAATAGACTATACTCAGACCCATTTTTATCCACCCCATCTTTCCTATAAACTGTTTGCCCTGATAAGTTTATGTTTCATTCACAGTTTTCAATGAGCTATGATTCACTGCCTCTCGTTACTAACTTTCCAGCTATCTAGTTCTCCATGCAGATCTATGTTTACTATGATGACATGTTGTTATATCAGAAATGCAGTGAAGTTTCGCTAGGTAGGTGAGTGTGGTAAACGCATCACATTAGGCTGGGGTGGAGAATTAAGACACAATGTGGATTTTATTCTTAAGGCTGTGCATAGGTTCATAGGTAGGTACTAGGCTATTGGCCCTAGGGCCTATATAAGCTTAGCCAAAAAGGTACCCTGGCTTTCGCAACCCAAGAAAATTATTTTCCTGTGCCCTTGTTGAGCAGAGCCACAGAAGTGATCCCCAGGTTGAATTTCCTATTTCACATCCAATCATCAAGATTTTTCTTGAAGAGTGCTAATGAGGAGCTCTGTTTGACATAGATAGGTAGTCTGTTCCAGAGTATGAGGAAGTCTCTGGAACAGGAATCTATCCCTCCAGCATGTTCTGTTTATTGTGGTGACAAGGTTTAGGTCCCTGTGGCGTGTAGTTCAGAGGGATTGGGATTTCTTTGAGTGGAGCATGTCCAACAGCTCTGGGTTGGACATAGCTTTGAATGTTAGGCACAGATCGCCTCTGAGTAGGTGATATGCTACGGAGTAAAGCTGGAGTTTTTTGAGACAGTCTGCGTAGGGTATCTGTTTGAGGCCAGTGATCCTCTTTTTGAGGTATTTCTGTGGCCTCTCCAGTTGTTGCAGATGTCGTTTGAGGTACATACCAAAAGGGGCGCTGTACTCTATAATGGGTCTAATAAGTGATGAGTAGAGGGGGACAATGACCTCGTTTTTTCTGGATGAGAAACCTTTTGTGATGAGGTATGCCATGTAGAAGGATTTCCTGACCACTGTGGCAATGTGATTATCAAAGGACATACTACTGTCCACCTGTGTCACAAGGTCTATTATAACACTTTTGGTGTTGTGCAGTAGTTCATGGGTGCAGAGTTTTTACCAAAGAGGAAGACAATGCACTCTTTGGCATTGAGCTTCAGGCCATGGCTTTGACACCAGGCATCTGTCTCAGTGAGGCCCTTTTGTAGGATGTCCACATTGTTAGGAGTTTCGATTATGGCTCCCAGTTTGCAGTCATCTGCAAACTTTGTTAGCCAAAGACCTTCTGTGTTAGCCTGTACTTCAGAGAAGTATATACCAAACAGGAGAGGACCCAGGACTGAACCCTGTGGTACTCCACTTGTCACTGGTCTGAAGCTGGATTTGGAGTCTGCTACTTTCACAGTGTGGGTTCTGTCCATTAGCCAGTTGGCAACCCATCTTTTGACATAGGAATTTATACCTAGTTTAGTGAGTTTATCTATAATTCCAGAGTGGGGGGATGGTATCGAAAGCCTTGCCAAGATCTAGATAGGCTGTGTGAACCACATTACCCTCATCTGTGGCTTTGGTGACTGCTTCAAAGAAGTCTATCAGGTTTAGGAGACATGATCTGCCTTTTACAACCCCAAACTGGGTGGGCTCCAGAGTTTGGAGATTACTAATGTCTTTGTTTATGAGTTCCATGATGATACGTTCCAAAGATTTGCAGGCCAGGCTCATCAGGCTAATGGGGCGGTAGTTCGCGGGGTCCATCGTGGCTCCCCCTTTGTGGAGTGGAATAACCATCATGGTGCGCCATTCAGTGGGCACAAAGCCTGAGGTGAGGCTATGATTGAACATGGTACTTAGGTGGGGTGCCAGTTCATTCTGTAATTCGTGTAGAATGCAGCCTGGGATATTGTCAGGTCCCATGGATGCGGTGTTCTTGGCTTGGAGAATGTGTTTTTTACCTGTGCAGCCATGATTGCAGGAACTTTGCATTCTTCCAGTATAGAGATAGGCCCTCTAGGGGGTGAGAGGGTGGTAAAGTTAGCACTGAACCTATCTTCCAGGATGTTGGCAATATCAGTTGGTTCTGTATATTTAGTGTCATTGTGCTGTAACTCAGAGCAGATCTGAGTGATGCCATTGAGATTCTTGGCATAGCTATAGAATGCTTTGTGGTTGTCTTTAGAGTCAGTGGCAATTTTTGTTTTCGTAATTAGCTTTGGAGGATTTTATGAGCGATCTCAGCTTCTTACTGAGGCTGACCAGAGAGCTCCTCCAGTCATGGGATTTTACTCTTTTTTGCAACAGTTTCTTTCTTCTGTTGTAGAGAATGTTTATGGCAGAGGACCACCAGATTGGTTTCCTTTTTTTGGAGGATAGCATCTTGGTTCTGTTAGGGATAGCACGATCCATGCACTCGTGTAAGTGCTTATAAAGTGCAGTTGTGTAGGATTCAGCAGTCGTACCTCTATTGTCCATCTGCATGGGTGTCATGAAGTTTGCCACTTCTGTCTTAAGAAGTGTGAAGTTGGTTTTGGAGAAGTTTTGTATGGTGGTTTCCCTAATGGTGGGTGGGAGCGGGATGTGGATTTCTAGGGTGATTAGCTTGTGGTCGAATCTGACCAACAAGGAATTGACCTCTGGTGTGGAACATCAGTCGCCCATGTTGGTAATGACTAGGTCTAGGATATTGCTGCCCCTGGTGGGGGTGTGAATAAGTTGATCCAAGGCGTTGGAATTTATGAGTTCCAGAAAACGTTGAGCAAAAGAGTTGGTACATGAGCAGTTTTCCCAGTTAATGGTGGGGTAGTTGAAATCGCCCATTATTAGGGTGTTGGGTTGCACCCTAATATTTTCCAGTGTATCAAGAAATGAGGAGTGGGAAACCTGGGGCATGGTGGAGGGTCTGTAGCAAGCTACAATCTGGATTGTAGTCTTGCCCAGAGTTAGTTGCACTTGGATAATCTCGGATGCATTATACTGTGCAACTAGCCTGGAGGTGTGGATATCCTTAATGAATATGGACACGCCTCTGCCTTTAGTGCTTCAGTCCGGGTTAGGTGGCCGAAAGGTGTGGTATGAATTTTAGCCTGGTAATGCAGGGGTGCTCTCTGGAGCTTTGAACCAGGTCTCTGTCACTGCACAGATGTCGATGTTCTCCATTTTAAGGAGTGCTTCGAGTGAGTGCATTTTGAGGTTTAGACTTCTAACCTTGAGTAGCATTATCCTCAGATTTTGCTTGCTTGCTTGTACCTGTTACGGTGGTGAATTTGTCATTTGAACCTTGCCTAAAAAAGGCACTATAGGGGTGGCATCTGTCATTCTTGTGCCATGCTTTCAGCCACTTTAACTAAAGGCACATAAGATAGCGGGGTTTGAAGGCCTTCATAATAGTAGTTATACAGAACTGAGGAAAGACTGAAGATACCACTAAATAACCTTTTAGATAAGTCATTGGAGGATGTTAAGGATCTTGATAACTGGAGAAGGAAAACTGTGATTCTCTTTCATAAAAGAGGGTGCAAGATTGAAAGAGGAAACTGCTTATTTTTCAATCTGAACTCATTACACCAACACAGGCAAAAGAAATTGAACTGGGATTGCAAAGCAAAACTAAAAACAAAACAAAAAAAAACAGCTCTCTATAAAGAAGATAATGAAATTTATTAATTATACTACATTTTTGTTTATTTTTTTATTTAACATTTGTTAACCGGGAAAGTCTGACTTGTAACAGCCAATTTTCAGCAGAGACCCAGGGAGAAATGCTCCAGATGCATGCCTTTGTAACCTGGGAGGAAACCGGAGCACCCAGAGGAAACCCCCATGAATGCAGAGAGGACATGCAGACTCTGCACAGAAGGCACCCCAGCCAAGAATTGAACTGGAGAACCTCTTGCTGTGAGGCAACAACGCTACCTCTGCAGCACTGCGCCATTTAATTATAATGTGTAATTCTAATAAATTGCTCTATATGTGATGCATATGTCCCTACCCTCTGGGAAAAAATCCACATTTTTCCCCTCCACAAAGGAAGGTACTGAATGTTTCAAACTACAGGCCCATTACCATCCTCTCCCCTTATCAAAAATACTCAAAAATACATCCAGTCACAACTTTTACATTACCTCACACAAAATAATCTCCCCTCTTCATCTCAGCATGGCTACTGTCTCCACCACAGTAACTCTACCACTTTACTTACTTTCACCTATACAGTAAATACAAATAAGGATGATAAAAACTTAGTGTCTGTCCTCTTCCTTGATTTAGCCAAGGCCTGTGACATGGTCTCTCTCTGTATTCTCCTACACAAAATTCATAACCTACGATTTGACACCACTGCTATATCATGGTTAGATAGCTACCTCCAAAATAGAGCTCAAGCTGTCAGGTGGCAAAATGACATCTCTTCCCTCCTCTCAGTCCCAGCTGGTGTACCACAAGGATCAGTCTTGGGACTCATTCTCTTTAACATCTTCATCAATGACCCTCATAAAGACAGTAAAACTGCATCGTTAGTATAGTCTGCAGATGATGCCACAGTTACCTGTATCACAAAAACCATCAATAAGCTACAATAACTTACCCAAGAATCTTCCTCATCTATAGAAGCCTGACTGACATCTACCCAGCTATTCCTAAACTCAAGTAAAAGCAAACTAATTCTATTTACTCCCAAACAGCTTACAGTCAGCAAAACCTCCTTCTCAGTTACCTCATCCAACAAAACAAAATTTAACTTGTCACAAATATTAAATTGCTAGGCATCTATGTAGATGAGAACCTAATATTTAACACACACACATCCAAAATATAGTGAAAAAGTTACATCAAGAACTACATTTTCTCCATAGAACCAAACCCTTCCTATCAGACACTGTAAGAAAACACATTGCCTCTTCTTTCCTTTTGCCTGTTGTAACATATTCTGAACATCTAAGCTACCTTGTTAAACAAACTTGAGCAATGTTACTACAGTATAGTGCAATTCACTGCCAACCTTCCAAATATAACTCATCACTGTGCCGCCCTATGGGAGTTATAGTGGCTGGAATTCCTACACTGCCTACCTACTCACAAGTTCCACAAATCCATAACATTCTGCATAACCCTAACTGTCCATTCATCTCCAACCTCTTACAAATATATAACCCTTCCAGGCCATTATGTTCATCAGACAAATATCCATTACATGTATCCAAACCCAACAATTCTCCTGACAAATCACTATTCTCCCACCACCTCACTAAATCCTGGAACTCTCTCCCATTAGTAATATGACAAGAATACTTCCTAAAGTCATTTAAAACTCAACTAAAATCCTATCTATTATTTTATCATTTCTCTACATGTGATGTTCCTGGATAATCTCCAAACCCTTGCTGTCACCACTGTTTTATGTAACTGGCCATAACACAGCTACTTATTCACAATCTCTAACTATCTATCATCTACCCGTCTCCACTACTATTTCTGTATCCTTTTTACCTGGACTTCCTCAATACTTGTATCATAATTTGGAGCCATATTCATCCTATAATTATTTCACTGTCTCCTATTCAATATCTATTTACATCTGATTCTATTTAATAAGAACTTTATTCTTATAAGCTTGGTATTATTTTGTTTTTATTTATTTATTTGACATTTGTTTACTGGGGAGGTCTGACTGGGCAGTTACCAGTTTTCAGTGGAGGCCTGAGGAGAAAAGCTCCAAAAATACAATTGTAGGAAATACATATTATTGCAAAGTATAAAGCTGCAGAAATACAATTGTATGAAATACATATTATTACAAAGTACAAGGCTCCAGAAATACAAATCAATGATGTACATATTATTTGCAAAGTACAAGCTACATGTTATTTACAATTACAGTTGTTGGATATTCATGATATCAAGCAAACATAAACATGGAAGAAGCTAACATATTGGTGTACACACATATGCAATGAAAAATACAATTAGATGATGTTTTGCAACAACAGTTGAAAGGGGAAGTTAGTAGTGGATGTGTAGGAGTGTAGATAACAATAGTAAGAAACAGTGTATAGCATAAGTTAGCAGTAGTAGGATAGATAACAGTTACTGAACAATAATGAACAGTACAGTAGAAACCAGCCGTAGTAGAATAGTGGTGTAGATATAATACCTATTATATTTTAAATGATACATGTCAGATTGTGGAAGAGTAGGTGGAGGAGATCTGAGGATGAGACTAGAGAGGTAAATTAGCGTGTCTGGAAGTACGTGTTATATGGTATTAGCTAACATTCTACTGTATTCTTGTTTTAAATGTCATGTTTTTATTAACTGTCATACAGAAGTGCAGGAACCCATCCCTCTTCACTCAAATAGCAAAAAAAAAAAAAAAAAAAAACACTTTACTGTAATAAAATCCAATAAAGAATGAGACATAGACTGCTGTAAAATCCAGAATACGCCTTTACTTGGTGCAAACACAAGCGCTTTCACAATTAAGCTTCTTCAGGTGTATGTAGGCACTGAATACAACCACACCTTTATACTCATATTGCATCACATGTTACATAGTCATATGACTGAACCTATCTGTCAAAATTTATTAACAACTGCTATACACATCTGCATGTATAAAAACTTTATATAAGCACATACATGTACTGCCAACTAAAAATATATATTATGGAGAGGGGATGAAGTAGAGCTGACTAACTTTGTGGGTTATATTAATAATAGCACCCATTATCTAAGATTTACACATAGAGTCTCCACATACAACATGGATTTTTTGGATGTTGAAGTGGTGAGAGGTAGCAATGAAGCAATATATACTAGACAACACAGGAAGGATTGTCATGTTAACCATCTGTTACATAGGAGTAGTGCACATCCACCACATATATTCAAGAATGTGGTTACGAATCAGGTTGCACCAAGTAAAGGCCTATTCTGGATTTTACAGCCGTCTACATCTCATTCTTTATTGGATTTGATTCATTTTCTTGTGGAGACGCTGTGGTGGGTTACCTTCTGTTGGCAATTTTTTTCTTTTACTACTTTACTGTAATAACTTTATTACAGTTAAAGCTATGCACCATCCCCCATGACTCTCCATTGAAGAGCAAAAATAAAATACGGACATTCCTTCTACAGGCACACCTACTAGGTGGCCAGATGCGTGACATATCCCTCCCCTCCCTGCTGGCCTCAACTCTCCTTCAGCATAATTGTGCATTATAATCTATAGCAAACTGTGCTACAAATATAGCAAACAGTTGCTACAGTTTATACCCTGCCTGCAAAGAGCTCTACAGCACTCATGCTTTAGTTTAAAAAAAATTCTCCTTTTTTGACTGTAGCAAACAGTTACAGTTTATACTCTGCCTGCATGGAATGCTACAACACTCAGGTTTGACTACATAGGTTCATAGGTAGGTATTAGGCTATCGGCCCAAGGGCCTAAGTAAGCCTAGCCAACAAGCTTCCCCGGCTTACGCCACCCAAGATAGTTAATTTCCTGTGTCCCTGTCGAGCAGAACCACAGAAGTGATCCCCAGGGTGTATTTCCTATTTCCCATCCACTCATCAAGATTTTTCTTGAAGAGTGCTAATGAAGAACTTTGCTTGACATAGATGGGTAGCTTGTTCCAGAGTATAGGAAGTCTCTGGGACAGGAATCTATCCCTCTAGCATGTCCTGTTTTTGTGGTGACAAGGTTTAGGTCCCTAGAGCATGTAGCTCAGAGGGATTGGGATTTCTTTAGGTGTAGCATGTCCAGCAGCCCTGGGTTTAACATAGCTTTATATGCTGGGCAAAGATCTCCTCAGAGTAGGTGATATGCTACAGAGTAAAGCTAAAGTTTTTTGAGATGGTCAGTATAGGGCATCTGTTTGAGGCCAGTAATCCTCTTTGTGAGGTACTTCTGTGGCCTTTCCAGCTGCTGCAGATGTCTTGTGAGGAACATTCCAAAAGAGGCATTGTGCTCTATAATGGGTCTAATGAGTGCCATGTAGAGGGGAACAATGACCTCTTTTTTCCTAGATGAGGACCCTTTTGTGATGAGGTGTGTCACATTGAAGTATTTCCTGACATAGAAGTATTTCCTGACCACTGTGGCAATGTGATTATCAAAGGAGAGACTCCTGTCCACCTGGGACCCAAGGTCTCATCACAGATTCGGCATTAAGTAGACTGCTGTTTATGTGGTAATTCATGGGTACAGAGTTTTTACCAAAGGGGATGACAATGCACTTTTTGGCATTGAACTTGAGGCCATGCCTCTGACACGAGGCATCTGTCTCGGTGAGGCGCTTCTGTAGGATGTCCACATCATTTGGGGACTCGACTATGGCTCCTAGTTTGCAGTCATCTGCAAACTTCATTAGGCATAGGCCTTCTGTGTTAGCCTGTACTTCAGAGAAGAAGATACCAAACAGGAAAGGTACCAGGACTGAACCCTGTGGTACTCCACTTGTCACTGGTTTGAAGTCAGATTTGGAGTCTGCAACTTTTACAGTGTGGGTTCTGTCAGTGAGCCAGTTGGCAACCCATCTTGTGAGGTAGGGATTTATACCTAATTTAGTGAGTTTAGCTGTAATTCCAGAATGGGGATGGTGTCAAAAGCCTTGGCGAGGTCAAGATAGGCTGTGTGAACCACCTTACCCTTGTCTACGGCTTTGGTGACTGCCTCAAAGAAGTCGATCAGGTTCAGAAGGCATGATCTGCCTTTCACAAACCCAAAATGGGTGGGGTCCAGAGTTTGTAGATTACCAATGCCTTTGTTTAGGAGTTCCATGATGATACATTCCATGGTCTTGCAGACCAGGCTCGTCAGGCTAATAGGGCGATAGTTCCCAGGATCAGTGGTGCTCCCCTTTGTGGAGTGGGATAACTGCTGTGCACCATTCAGTGGGCACAAAGTCTGATGTGAGACTATGATTGAACATGGTGCTTAAGTGGGGAGCCAGCTCGTTCTGAAGTTCATGTAAAACACAGCCTGGGATGTTGTCCGGTCCCATGGATGCTGTGTTTTTGGTTTTAGAGAGTGCAGCTTTTACCTGCGTAGATGTGATTACAAAGACTCTGCATTCTTCCTGTATAGATATGGGTCCTTTAGGGGGTGAGAGGTGGATAAAGTTAACACTGAACCTATCTGCCAGGATGTTGGCAATAGCAGTTGGTTCTGTAATTACATGCCGTTGTGCTGTAACTCAGAGAAGATCTGGGTGTTGCCATTGAGATTCTTGACATAGCTATAGAATGCTTTGTTGTTGCCCTTAGAATCAGTGGCAATTTTATTTTTGTGGCTAGCTTTGGAGGATGTTATAAGGGATCTGAGCTTCTTACTGAGGCTGACCAGGGCGTTCCTCCACTCATGGGATTTTACTCTCTTTTGCAACAGTTTCTTCCTTCTGTTGTAGAGTTTGTTTATGGCAGGGGACCACCAAATTGGCTTCCTTTTTTTGGAGGATAGGGTCTTGGTCCTGTTTGGGATAGCACAATCCATGCACTCGTGTAAGTGCTTATAGACTGCATTTGTGTAGGATTCAGCAGTTGTAACTGTATTGTCCATCTGCATGAGTGTCATGAAGTTCGCCACTTCTGTCTTAAGAAACATGAAGTTGGCATTGGAAACATTTTTTACCATGGTTTCCTTAATGGTGGGTGGAGGCGGGATGCGGATATCCAGGGTGATTAGCTTATGGTCGGATCTGACCAACGAGGAGTTGACTTCAGGTGTGGAACACTAGTCACTCATGTTGGTAATGACTAGGTCTAGGATATTGTTGCCCCTGGTGGGGGTGTGGATAAGTTGATCCAGGGCATTGGAATTTATGAATTCCAGAAAGCGTTGAGTGAAGGAGTTGGTACATGAGTAATTGTCCCAGTTAATGGTGGGGTAATTGAAATTGCCCATTTTTAGGGTGTTTGGTTGAACCCTAATATTTTCCAGTATATCAGGAAAAGAGGAGTGGGAATCCTGGGTCATGGTGGGGGATCTGTAGCAAGCTACAATTTGGATTGCAGTTTTGCCCAGAGTTAGTTGCACTTGGATAACCTCTGATGCATTATGCTGCGCAACTAGCCTGGAATAGTGTGGATATCCTTAATGAATATGGACACACCTCCGCCTTTGGTGTTCTGGTCCAGGTTAGATGGCCGAAAAGTGTGGTATGAGTTATAGCCTGGTAATGCAGGGGTGCTCTCTAGAGACTTGAACCAGGTCTCAGTCACTGCACAGATATTGATGTTCTCCATTTTAAGGAATGCCTCGAGTGAGTGCATTTTGAGATTTAGACTTTTAGCATTGAGTAGCATTACCCTCAGTTTTTGCTTGCCTGTTCCTGTTACGGTGATGAAGTTGTCATTTGAACCTTGCCTAAAGAAGGCACTATAGGGGTGGCAAGGGTCATATCTGCCTGGGCTACAAGATTTGAGAGCTTTTCCATGTCTCTTTTCATGCAGTCCAGGGAGGTACGTCTCAGGTCGTTCACACCAACATGGACAATGACAGTTTCATATTTGTACTTGTTGTGGAGTGACCTGAGTGGGTGGGTTATGTGGTGGATCCTGGCACCCAACAGACAGCTGACAGTAACCTTTTCCTTCTTTAGCCTGGTGAGTGGACATCAGTGTGCCTGTCTATAGTGTCATCTATGACTAGTGTGTTGGGTACATTGTTTTGCCTTATGGGCTGTGGTTTATTGACACACTGAGTCTGTGGGCTATGTGTCATTTGTGTTGTGTTGGGGGGGTGGAGATTGCTTGTGTTTCTGCTTTGGCGGTCTCTGTTGCTTGAGCAGATTATTACTGAGAGCCTCTGTGAATGTTTTTGTGTTTCTGTGTGTGGATTTTGGTGGTGTAGGTTTAGTGGGACTATGTGATGAGTGTAGTGTGGTGCAAGTGTTTACCTTCTCCTCTTGACTGTCAAGTTCAGTCTTGGTTGGAGAGAGCTTTACCTCCAGTTTGGCTAGATAAGTGCATCTCTCACAGGTTGTGGTGTTGGGTGGTAAGAGGAGAGGGTTGTCTGTGTACATTAGGCAATCTCTACATTGCCTCAAGATGCCCAGATTCATCAGATAGACAGGAGAGAACACTGGGAGCTGACCCTTAGACATGCCTGAATAAAAAACTACTTTCCTCTAGGCAAGTGATAAAAGTGAGTATAAGAGCTGATTTTCTCTAAGCAAGTGAGGAAAGTAAGTACAAAAACTGTTTTCCTCTAGGTAAAGAGGAAGGTTGAGTGCTGTAGTAATTTGTAGCTTATTTCGTGCTAACAACAGGTTCTGAACAAGTGCTGAGCACGAATAAGCAAATTCAAGTGCTAAAACTAAGAGTCTGTACCTGGATCTTATGGTAGCTAGGCGACCTAGGGCTTACCACTCCCAGTGATAAGCTAGAAGGCTTCCCTCAAACACAGAAAGGCTTTGGGGGCTCAGGAGCTTACAAACAGTCCTGGTTACAGCAAATCTGTATCTGGACTAGACTAGTTACAGGAAAGGCAGAAAACAAGCTTAGAAAAAAATTTGGTTTGGAAAGTGCAAAGGGAGAAAGGAGAACAGAAGAGAATTCAAAATTAAGGACCTAAGTGGCTTGCCCTTCGCAAATGTTCCCTCTGTATTAGGTAGAATGAGCTAGTGACACTAGACTGGAATAGAGCTGGGATAGATCTGAACAGATGGGACTGGTAGGGGTGTCTGAAGTCAAAATATGATCTCACTGTACTCGGTTGAGTGAGCAAATGAGATAGACCCAGGAGGAGTGTTCAAACACAAATTCACAGGAGGGGCGGGCAATGTCAAAGCCACCAAGATTAATACCAGAACAAGAACAGGGAGAGTGGGCTAGAAACTAACTGCAGAGACAGAGAGAGACCACACTATTCTATGAAACAAATAGAAAAATAAATAACAACAGAGAGACACAGAG
This sequence comes from Protopterus annectens, assembly GCF_019279795.1. NCBI lineage: Eukaryota > Metazoa > Chordata > Ceratodontiformes > Protopteridae > Protopterus > Protopterus annectens. The sequence goes on along the minus strand of NC_056741.1, from coordinate 298,010,088 downwards.
CACAATATTCAATTGAAACAATTAAATACACGTAAAAATAAAATGCAGTACAATCGTTAAAACTGCAAGTTTGTACTTAACTCGGCTAGTAATGCAGTCGATTGTAGGTATGTAGCAGAAGCCAAACAACTCAGATATTGAGCAGTAATACATTCAAAGATATGTGACTAACACTTATAAATACAAAGAAACCCTCTAGGCTAAGAGTTTAACACTGAATATCAATTAAGTGAAACACAATAGCCCCCACTAACCGCAGAGACAGAGAAAGACCACAGTATTCTATGAAACAATTAAAGAGAAGAATAAATAACTACAGAGAGACACAGAGTACAATATTCAATGAAACTATTAAATACAGAGAAAAATAAAATGCAGTACAATCTTTAACACTGCAAGTTTGTACTTAACTCAGCTAGTAATGCAGTTGATTTTAGGTATGTAGCAGAAGCCAAACAACTCAGGTATTGAGCAGTAATAAATTCAAAGATAAGTGAATAACACTTATAAATACAAAGAAACCCTCTAGGCTAAGAGTTTAACACTGAATATCAATGAAGTGAAGCACAACAACACCCACTAACTGCAGAGACTGGGAGAAACCACAGTGTTCTATGAAACAATTAAATAGAAAAATAAATAACTACAGAGATGCACAGAATGATTGTAGGTATGTAGCAGAAGCTAAACAACTCAGATATTGAGCAGTAATAAATTCAATACTGGCTTTTAAAAGTCAGTATTACATTAAAGAAAGATCCGGATCGTGTCCCACAGCACTTTGCGACCCAGGGTAGTTGCTCCTCTTGCCCTGCCCTAGCTCTACTACGGCTGTCATATCATAACTATTCTATGTATCTACATTTACTATTCTATGTATATTCATTTATTTTTTAACTGCCATATCATTACCATTCTATATGTACATTTATTAGGTTAATCTTGTATAACTGCAGTCTACTCATTCTGTAAAATATAACATTCCTCCCCGGGCCTCCACTGAATATGGGACTTGTGTCCATTCAAACTTTCCTGATAAACAAAAGCAATGAATAAATAGTTAAATATTATGGTTCAGCATTTTCATCATTAAACATATACAAAACTTCTTCAAAACAGCAAATACAAAGTATTTACTATAAATGGAATATAATTTCATATATTAAAACCAGTAAACCAGTCAGATCCATTTTGCATTACATATTTATTTATTTATTTATTTCACATTTGTTTACTGGGGTGGTCTGACTGGGTCTACAGAATCCATTTTCAGCAGAGGCCTGGGGAGAAAAGCTCCACATACAGTACAATACAAATACAGTAAAATCCAATACAATACAAATCACATTAGAAATACTTTATAAAAATAAGTTGAACGAACAAACTATGTTACAAGATGTTGCAATATATTGCTACACATCTCGACAATTCTATAGAGTTAAAACATTACAGACAATAATAGTCACTCTCACCATACATGATGTAGATAGTGTCCAAAGATAGTACATAGGTAGTGGAATGTGTGACATTGCCTGTTATAGTATATGAAAAATAGAATGTTATTTTCAGTTAGGAAAATAGCAGCCAGAAAGTTAGTGATGCAGAAAAACAGTGAGAGAGGGTGTTAAGAAGAATAGAAGCAATAAAGCCTGAGCAGTATTTTAAGGATATGGTATACAAACAGAGAAGGAGTTAGAAGAGCCTTAGGATCTTGCAGTCAGTGATTGAAATGTGACAGAAGAGGATGATGAGGCTAGGGTGGAAGAAGAGGAACACCTGTGTATTAGGTAGGCTTTATGCTGGAGCAGAACCATGTATTTTTGAGATGATTTTTAAAGAGCCTTTGAAATGGGTTAGGCCAGGCATAGACCTGGTAGCTAGAGGTAGTGAATTCCAAAGTATAGAGACAGAGTATGAATACAAAGAGTGACCTGGTTTTCTTGTGGGTTTTGATTTTGAGATAGCTAAGAGATTTTTGTCTTCTGATCGTAGGGATCGATTTGGTGTGTAAGGTTTAACTAGACTGGCTAGTGCAGGTCAGGCAGTAGGCTTGAAAATAAGGTTGTGCAAGGTGAATAGCTGAATAAAGGCAAGTTGGTTGGGAAGTTCAACCCAGTTTAATTCTAGAAGTGGTTTACAGCAGTGTGTGTTATATTTAGAGCTTGTGGCAAACTTTGCAACTTTGTTGTAGCACTGTTTCATCTTGCTTAGGGTAGAAGTTTGTAAGTTAGTTAAGATAGGGACACCATAAAGAAAGGTGGGAAGTAAAAATGTTTTTGCTAGGGTGGTTTTGGTTGCTGCGACAAAGAAGTGTTTGTTTCTATATGAGTCCCAGTTTTTGACAAGTTATCTTTATATTCTGCTGTATATGGGGGTCAAATTAAAGTTTATTGTCAATGATAACAACTAGTAGTTTGGTTTCCTGCTCTATTTCTAAGAAAGTGTTGTCAGATGCAAGGATGTTGAAATGATCAATGACAGGGGAGGTGTTTTTGGGATGAAAGAGTACTAGTTTTGTCTTCTTTGTATTAAGAAAGAGTTGGGCATTTCTTAGTCAGGATTTGACTGCAGTAAAGGACTGTTGAGTTTTAGAAAATAGTTCTGGTAGTGACTGAACAGTGCAGATTATGGTGGAATCATCACCGTATTGAATGAGGGTTCCAGGGTGCAAGGCAGTGTGAAGGTTGTTTGTCCTAGGATGGAGCCTTGAGGTATTCCAGTAGGGTTGTGGTGAAAGGGTGAGAGTTCATTGGACCATTTCACTGCTTTTTTACAATCCTTGAGGTAGCTCTGAAACAATTTTACTGTGTTATGTGAGAAACCGAAGTTAGATGAGACACTGTGTCAAAGGCCTTGGAGAGATCAAGGAATACTGAGGCTGTATAGCATCCTACATATCTGGCCTTGTTCGCGGTGTCTGTAAATGATAATAGGACTGTAGTTGTGCTGTGGCTAGGTTGGAAGCCATGTTGGGTTTTGGTTAAAAGATTGTTTTGCAATAGATATTGCATTACCTGCTGATGGATACCTCTCTCTGGAGAATTTTCGATATGGGTGACAAGATGGATATAGGACGGAAATTGGATAGATCAAAGGATTTGCCTCCTTTGTGGATGGTGGTGATATGAGATTGTTTCCATATGGTAGGTACTCCTGATTCAGATAAAGACCTATTTATAAGGATACTGATTGAGTAGGCGACTGAGTTAGCAGCAAGTTTAAGGTAGTATGGTGGGAGATTGCCAGCTGAGGTAGAGCAGGGTTTTAGTTTTTGTAGCAGTTTCTTAAATGTGTCAGTGGATATGGGCTGAAATAACAATGGGGTTTGTATGACATTTTGTTGAGTAGGGGAGTTAATAATGACAGGGTTGGAAGTAGATGATGTTCTGGTGTTGGTGTCTGAATAGGTTGAAGGGTGGAAGGGTCCAGCATTAGGGGTGTTAGTAAGTCCGAAATTGATTTTATGAAATGCTTGTTAAAGTTTTCAGCTATTTGTGATGGAGGGGTATCAGGTGATAGGGTGTGCTCTTCATTTCTTCCAGGGTTAAGTAGAGAAGATATGGAGTGCCAAAATTTACTGGGGTTGATTTTATGCTGGAGTTGAAGCTGGGAATAATATGACTTCTTATCTCTGTTGATTAGTTTTGTCACTTTGTTACGTAGTGTTTTGCAATTAACATGATTTTGTTCATGTTTGTTTTGTTTCCAGGTTGACCAGGCTAGGTCCCTTTGCTTCATCAGATGTTTACACTCTGTAGAGAGCCATGTTACTGGGTTATTTTTGATTCTTTTCATACAAATGGGAGCTGGGGCATTAAGTATGTGAAGGAAGGTGTTATTAAGGTATAGTACAGCAGCATTAAGGGGTAGTTGTTTAAGGGGTGTCCAGTCTATTTCCTGTAGGAGATTGTTGAATTTATGCTGACCAAAATTAGTTGGGTTCCTAACAGATTTTATAGTGTGTACTCTTAGTTGTTGGGAGTTTGTTCTAAGGAAATAAACTGGCAGATGATCACTCAGGGAGCTAGACAGTGTACCGGAAGAGGGGTAATTGGCAGGTTGGGTACTAAGATCCAGTCTAGGGTGGATTGGCAGGTAATATCTCTGCTGCTGTATCTTGTTGAAATATTGATAAGTTGAGAAAAAACATACAGATTTATACTATTTGTTAGAGAGTTGGAAGCTATGGTTTACCAATCTATATTTACATCTCCTAAGATTATATTTTCAAGGTTTATTGTTTGGGATGACTAGGATAAAATATTTTCTAACACTGGAATAGTGTTACCTGGTGGGATATATATTACTTTTATGCAAATTATTTTTAATATGTTGTGGTTCAAAAAGGAGATTAGTACCTCAGCACTGGAAAAGATGGATATATTACTGGCATAGGTTGTGATGTTGAGTGTAGAGGTCTATAGAAGTGCTAGCCCTCCCCTTTTTTAGATCTATCTCTTCTGGTTATTGTAAAGTTTGGGTGTATTATTTCTGAGTCTTTTACATTGGGGTGTAGCCATGTTTTGGTAAGGGCTAGTATGTCAGGTTTATTTTGATAAATTCAGGCATGCAGTGGGGTTATTTTATTACATATACTTCTAAAGTTCAGTGTAAGTATGCTTAAATCTTTGAGGTTACTCTTGTGGTTAGGATTAGAGGGTGGGCCAGGGTTAGGATGTATGGCTCCACATTTGAATAGATAGGTAATGAGGAATGAGTGCCATGGGAAGTGTTTTTATTCCTAGGTAATGGTACTGGTGTCAAGTGTGGTTTCACAGGAGGTGAGAAGGCCAGTCTGTGGCTTGAATAGTATGGAAGGGTATAGGGGAAAAGCTGGGAGGAGATATGTGAGAAGCTGTGTTGTTTATTGGGGTGATGGTTGGAGGAAGTTGTTGATGTGTATTGATGTGTGGGGGTATATGAAGATATAGCTGTAGCAAGGTTGAGAATTAAGAACAAAGAGGCTAGTTAAGTTAGGAGGAGCATGTCAAGTGTGATAGCGAGTTTAAAAATAGTAAAAGTGGTATTTGTGTGTTTGAATGTAATATCAGGTGTACATAGAGACTATGTTATCATTTACTTAAAACAGACATTTTAATACTTTTTAGTGTTATAAACAATAAAATGTGTATAACAATGGAAAATATGGATAAGTGGAAGAAGAAAAACAAAGTGAAAATATCTTTCCTAAATTTAAGGGCACTTTTGATGCTAATATTCTAATTCAGCTCACCATGCCTTTAACTTATTTTGCTAGCTAGGTTCCATGTATTCAAACATGCTCTTTGGGTCACCCTTGAGGGTCTGCTCTTGTTGTATTGACAATGAATAAAAGACATTTTTATCATTGGGAAGAAAACTATTGAAGTGCTATTGAAAAAAGGAAGCTCTTGAATATCAGGAAATCTGTGAAGTACGGAACATAGAAAAGTGTGGATTGAGACAAAAGTGTCATGCCAAATAACTCCATCAGACTTGTCCGACTGAGGAGCTATTAGAGCATTAGGTCAGAAAGGGAGCAGCATATAACCTACTTATACTTCAGTAATTGAATGTCACAGAACCATATAACCTACTTATACTTCAGTAATGGAGTGTCACAGAACCATATAACCTACTTATACTTCAGTAATTGAGTGTTATGGAACCATATAACCTACTTATACTTCAGTAATGGAGTGTCACAGAACCATATAACCTACATATACTTCAGTAATGGAGTGTCACAGAACCATATAACCTACTTATACTTCAGTAATGGAGTGTCACAGAACCATATAACCTACTTATACTTCAGTAATGGAGGGTCACGGAACCATATAACCTACTTATACTTCAGTAATGGAGTGTCACGGAACCATATAACCTACTTATACTTCAATACTGGAGTGTCATGGAACCATATAACCTACTTATACTTCAGAAATGGAGTGTCATGGAACAATATAACCCATTTATAGTTCAGTAATGGAGTGTCACAGAACCGTATAACCTACTGAAATGTAAAAATGATTAGTGAATTAAAGAAATAGACCTGGGTAGGTCCAAAGGTGGAAGTATGTGGTAAGCATTATCTGAACAATAGATATGCTATGTTTGTAACCAACAAAGTCCATCCATATGAAAGGATGTTTAACAGTAAGGTGTTAGAGGGGTTATTAGCAAGGCTGCTCCATTTCCTAAACATAAGGTCCTAGAGGGATAAGTACCAAGGCTGCTGCCTTTCCTGAGCAGTAAGGTACTAGAAGGGTTAGCACCAAGGCTACTGCCTTTCCTAAACAGTAAGGTACTACAGGTGTTAGTGCCAAGGCTGCTTCCTTTCCTAAACAGTGAGGTACTACAGGTGTTAGTACCAAGGCTGCCCTCGTCATAGTGGCATTGCAGAATGCTGTGAAAAAAAATGTTTGTTTTTTCAGATGATGTCATTATATTATGCACTAGGAGGGATCTAAAAAAGATGACTAAATGTTTGGCACTTTAATCTAATGGTGTGGCACATGACAAGCAGTTAAACTGAATGCAAAAAAAGTATCCCAACACATTGTGAAATAGAAACTCAAGAAACACAGACATAATTAGGGAAGAGCTAGAAACATTAACATAAAAGAGACATTTGGTGATTAATCATATCCAGTGACTTAAACATAAGGAAGAAACATAAGAGAGTAACATGGGTGACTGTTCTAATACTGAAATCTACAGGAAAAAAAAACATCATCAGCTAGAAATGATTATCCTCTCTACAGACAGCTGATAAAACTCAGTCCATAGTTTAGGGAACCTATTCAACGGTATGTCATAGATGGCAGAGAAGTAAAGGGAAATGAAAATGATGGCTGATCTGTGTCACAAGCCATACAAGGGCAGACTGAAAAAAATAACATCTGCAGTAAGTAGCTAAAATATACCCTCGGATTTACTAAACTTTCGTGCAGGACTAATCTAGTCCTGCACAGAGTGTAGTATAAACTGGAAGTCACCACCACGTAGGAGAATAATTCTTTATTAAAACAACAGAATAAGCGCTTTCGCGTGCATCCACAAAGGCACGCTTCTTCAGATTCAATGAACATTACCAAGAACTCATTCATTATATCTGCAATACATTAATTCAATTACGAACTAATTAACCAATACAGTTAATTCTTCACTTATTCAATTAATTAGGATAGGGTGTAACCTAAAAACAATTCTTATTGCTTTTCTTTTGAGACCTTCAAAATCAAGTAACATAATATATTATCAAATGGAACATGTACTGTTTGTAGCAAATATAAATTCAACATTTTAATATATAACAATCTGTAAATAATTTAATCTAACAAACCAACTCTGCAATATAAAAATATATATATATATCTATGTGTTGTATTTAGTGGTTATAAAATTAATAAATATACATTTTTAAAAAAGCCAATAGCAGCATTTCTTTTATAGCCTATATTAGAAACAATTCAGATCAATTTTATATATATAGGCTCTGTCCTTGATAGTGCATATGTTTACTTATAGATTTTATAAAGATTTTTCTTTACATGAAAAAACCATAGTAATCTGTATAAGGATAGATTATTTTCAGGTATTTTCTCTATCCATATCCTTTTTACAGATATTAAATGGTTCTATATAAGCCATCATGGGGCTATATACATTGTATATACATAAACAAAATGAACAATTAAATAAATCTATATGGATATATGTTGTTAGTTATATTTCGTAACCATATATATATGTACATTTTTACTAATTAATTATTAAGTAATTTATATAATAAATATGTGTTGTATTATTCTTAATTTCCTTTCAGATTTTATGTATTTAATACCAAGAATTTCATGTAGATAAAAGGAAGAGGCAAGGGAGGAAAAGGGGGGGGGAGGAAGGGAAAGGGAAAAAGGGAGAGCTCTCAAATTTATCTTACCAAATCTTATTAACATGAAACCATCCTCATAAAATAAACAAATATTTCTATTAATATTAGTATCTTCATTTCTTTAGGTATGATCTGATACTCACATAAGTATTTAACCCTGGAAAGCTTTGTGCTCTAAGTTTAAAGATCCAATTTAATTCTATATTCTCAAGGTCATTCAAATTATCACCTTTTCTGATGTTTATTTCTTTCTTTTGTAACACTCTGAATAAAAACTTATGTTCAGGAAAATCTATAATATGTTTGGCCAAAGCATTCTTATGGTCAGCTTTTTTGATAGCATAGATGTGTTCTTGTATTCTATCTCTAAATCTCCTTGTGGTCATGCCAACATAAAACGCCGGACATGACTCACAAGTGGCCAAATAAATGACATTACTGTCCTCACAGTTTGCAGTACATTTAAACTCAAAGTTAAATAGTAGCTCAGGATGGAAGAAACTCTTCTCCTTGGATATCCATATACAAGAGCTACATTTCCCACAGGAATAAGTACCTCTGATGTTATTTTTAATTATTTTTTTTATTATATAAGGTTTATTCGATCTTTTCTCATCACATAATATTCGTTTCAAGTTCTTTGAATTTTTATATGTAAAACTTGGTCTCTCACCAACCAGCTGTTTAATTTCTCCATTTGTTGTGAGAATAGGCCAGTTCTTCGAAATAATGTCAATTAACTGTTTGTTGTCACTTGTATAGGTGATAATACATCTGACATAACCTGGATTTATTTTTAAAGAATTTCTATTCTTATATTTAGATGAAAAGTTCCAACCTCTATCAAAACCAGAACAACTATAATGCTTGTGGCTCATATGTATAGCATTTTCCTGTATAAATGAATCTTTTATAGTTTTAACTATGTCCAAGTTATACTTTCTCTCTTGAAACATTTTTTCTAATTTATTAAATTCATTATTCCTTACATCAAGATCTTGACATATTCTATCTATCCTTACATATTGTCCCTTTACTATATTTTTAAAAATGAATCTTGGGTGCATGCTGTCATATTGCAACAAGTTATTTTTCCAACATGCTTTTCTAAACAATGATGTTTTCAATCCCCCTTGTCCATTCTTTTTAATTTTTAGATCAAGAAAATCAATTTCAGAGGCTGAATATTCAATCGAAAACCTTAAAAAGTCTGTAGTTTTCTCAAGGTCCAATATAAAGTTTTTCAATTCTTGTATAGTTCCATCCCATAATAAAAGTATATCGTCTACAAACCTATGGTAACAAAGTACCTTTTTATAACTAGGATGTGTAAACAAACTTGTAACCTCCCAACTATATACAACAAGGTTTGCATAAGTATTAGCGCAGGGGGTGCCCATGGCTACCCCCCACTGTTGTATATAGAAAAGCTCATTAAACGTCATAACATTATTGGTCAGGACTATTTCCAATAGTGTATTAATTAGGACCTGTTCATTGTTAGTAAATTTTCCATCCTTATTTATTAGGGACCTAATAGCTTCCATACCATATAGGTTAGGAATGGCAGTAAACAGACTCTTTACATCTAGTGTAACTAGAAGATGTGTTTCTGAAACCTCAAAATCTAAATTCCTAATATGATCAATCAGTTGATAAGAATCTCTTAAAATAGTAGGAACAGCAGACACTAATGGTTTTAATTTTTTCTCTAAGAATATAGAGACATTTTCTGTTACCCAATTGTGTCCAACCACAATGGGACGCATTGGAGGTGGTATTAATCCCTTGTGCATTTTTGGAAGGCCTTTCAAATAGGGTAAAGTGGGATGCTCAATCAATAAGAATAAATAAAAATCATAGCTAATTTGTCTACATAATAGTAGTTCATTTAGCTCTTGGTGTACCTGAAAAATCAGTCTTTGGACAATTTTTTCATCTATTAATTTATAAGTAATATTGTCCTTAAGAAGAAGTTCCATATATGCAAGATAAACTTTACTATTTAACAGTGCTAAGCCCCCACCTTTATCAACTGGTCTAATGACCACATTTGAATTCTCAATTAAACAATTTAGTGACATCCATTCATCTTTTGTTAAGTTATGGAACAAATGTACAAGACCCTTATTATATGAACTATAATGCTTATACAAATCATTTTCACATAATTTTATAAATGCATCTATACAAGGATGAAATGCTGGCGTATATATACTTTTCCTTTTAAAACATTCAAAATTGTGTTGATCATTAAAATCTATAGTGTTACTTGATACATTTTTAAACGACAGTTTTAGCGCTATTTTGTGAGCAAAGGCTCTTAGGTCAGTTAATACATCAGAAATCTTACTTATTTGTGCTGGTATATAACTTAAGCCTTTGTTCAATAAAGAATAGTCCGTATTGCTTAAAATTAAATCCGATAGGTTGTAGACCAAACTTTTCATTCCTTCTGACGTCCCCTCTTGTACTGCGGTTCGCCCGAGAACTTCCTTTTCCCTCTTGTTCGACTCTCCGATCTTCCTCTTGAACCCCTTCTTACGCGCATCGGTAGTGGTAAAAAAGACTCAATATTAGTCTGTTGCAGTTTTGGTCTTGCTCCCAAATCCACCTGCTGCTGCATAGCCATTTGGTTAGGTGGTGGAGTATCATTTAGTTCATGCGGAACCTGTCTAAAACTTCCGGTCAATGTTGATATGATGTCATCACGTGTGGTGGCAGTGGTTAAATGGGAAATGTCATCATGAATAACAGAAGTATTTCTTTGTGTGTCAGGCATTACCATTGCGGTTCTCTGCTGCACAGTATCACGATCTTGTCTCGCCCACACAAAGACCTAGCCGTTCATGAAGTCTCTGTGGTCTCTCTGTAATTTACGTAATTTAATGGCTTGAAGTCTTTCCCCATATGCATTTATTTGGTTTAACAAATTGTCAAGTCTATTGCTGAAAGTTTCCCCTTTAAATTTCTTTACTATTTCTTTGTATAGACTATCATTCTTCTCCGTTAAAGCATTCTCTATAGGGAGAAAATAGTCTATAAGTAGCTTTATGTAGTTGAAGCTGAGCTCTAAATTAAGCTTTTGCCAGTTTTTTAATAGTTCCGGATGAGAGTTTCCGTAAGATGGCATACACAGCACTCTCATTCCTCTCGGAACAATTTTAAAATGTAGACACGCCTCTAAATGGCGTCTTTGCCATAATAATCGGAACTGTTTATACAGGTTATTTTCAAGTTCTTTAAATATAGGATTAAATTCCGAAAGCAAGTTAGCAGTACCTGTTTCATTAAGAGCCGCGTCAGTGGCTAGCTCATAAGTAAGTAGAGGATTAGCTTTCTTGTCACACAGACTATTCCATTTGGAAAAACTCTTTTCTGGATTGTAGTCCAATTCTAAAGCTGAGTTATCCATCGCGTAGGGACAGGAAAAAGCAGGAGATATATCCAAACTCGTAAAAAGCAGCAAACCTGACCCTTGAAGGTGTTTCCAGAGCAGGAACGAAGAGTGTAGTATAAACTGGAAGTCACCACCACGTAGGAGAATAATTCTTTATTAAAACAACAGAATAAGTGCTTTCGCGTGCATCCACAAAGGCACGCTTCTTCAGATTCAATGAACATTACCAAGAACTCATTCATTATATCTGCAATACATTAATTCAATTACGAACTAATTAACCAATACAGTTAATTCTTCACTTATTCAATTAATTAGGATAGGGTGTAACCTAAAAACAATTCTTATTGCTTTTCTTTTGAGACCTTCAAAATCAAGTAACATAATATATTATCAAATGGAACGTACTGTTTGTAGCAAATATAAATTCAACATTTTAATATATAACAATCTGTAAATAATTTAATCTAACAAACCAACTCTGCAATATAAAAATATATATATATATCTATGTGTTGTATTTAGTGGTTATAAAATTAATAAATATACATTTTTAAAAAAGCCAATAGCAGCATTTCTTTTATAGCCTATATTAGAAACAATTCATATCAATTTTATATATATAGGCTCTGTCCTTGATAGTGCATATGTTTACTTATAGATTTTACAAAGATTTTTCTTTACATGAAAAAACCATAGTAATCTGTATAAGGATAGATTATTTTCAGGTATTTTCTCTATCCATATCCTTTTTACAGATATTAAATGGTTCTATATAAGCCATCATGGGGCTATATACATTGTATATACATAAACAAAAGGAACAATTAAATAAATCTATATGGATATATGTTGTTAGTTATATTTCGTAACCATATATATATATGTACATTTTTACTAATTAATTATTAAGTAATTTATATAATAAATATGTGTTGTATTATTCTTAATTTCCTTTCAGATTTTATGTATTTAATACCAAGAATTTCATGTAGATAAAAGGAAGAGGCAAGGGAGGAAAAGGGGGGGGGGGGGAGGAAGGGAAAGGGAAAAAGGGAGAGCTCTCAAATTTATCTTACCAAATCTTATACATAAGAGAGTAACATGGGTGACTGTTCTAATACTGAAATCTACAGGAAAAAAAAAACATCATCAGCTAGAAAGGATTATCCTCTCTACAGACAGCTGATAAAACTCAGTCCATAGTTTAGGGAACCTATTCAACGGTATGTCATAGATGGCAGAGAAGTAAAGGGAAATGAAAATGATGGCTGATCTGTGTCACAAGCCATACAAGGGCAGACTGAAAAAAATAACATCTGCAGTCTTAAGTAGCTAAAATATACCCCCGGATTTACTAAACTTTCGTGCAGGACTAATCTAGTCCTGCACAGAAGCGGCAGTTTGAGGAGGATGGCAGCACACCATACATATTAATGAAAGCGTGCTGCCTGAACTCCAAATGCTACATGAAGTGTGGACGAGTGCAGGTGGCGTGTCTGAGAGCAAAGCTCTCAGAATAAACACGCCCCTAGAAAGTAGAACAGAAGAATGTGTAAATAAATGAGCAAGACTGCTCACAAGTGTCTGCATATCCCCACCAACAGTCCCCATGTGTTCAACAGCAACAGTACAGTCAAATAAAACAAAGAAACCATATTATTTATTTTTTTTAAAACCCCGAGTACAGCTAACTGTAGGTGCGGTGGGTTTGCCCATCACCTAGCTATGGTTAAAGCAGCTGAAAAGGCTGAAGACGATAACAAGGAATATATATGCAAATGAAGCAGCACAACAATAGTGAAGTGGTTAGAGCATCCGCCTAACGAACAGGCATTCCTGGATTGAGTCCCACTGCAGCACATATAATTTTCCACAGGAAATCTGTATATGAACATAATTTTACATCGTTTTGCCGTATAACCTACAGAATAACAATTAAATGTGAACTGGAGTACTGCATGGAATGCTCATGTAAAGTGTTAGTGTCATAATGAATAAGACACAAGTAAGCAGGTCTAAGCACAAATAAGCAGCGGTAAGCGGATCCAAGGTTGTTTGTGCAGGGGTAAGCATTGCCCACACAGAGTAAGCAAAGTAGAAGCTAACTAAGTGTAAGAAACTGTAACCAGAGGTTAGCAGTGCTTACCATCATGCAAACCCACACAAACCTGCTTACAACCACTTTAAAGTGTCTTAATCACTCTGGATCCAAAGGCCCAAGTTCTGCATGGCAACAAAATAAACGGCCTCTGCAAGGCTCAAACCCAGGACCCTATACACTATAGTCACAGAAATTAACCACTAAGCCATCATAGCAATAGATAAGTGCGATTAAGGCCATACATCCCATACACCCACATGGATTTAGATAAATTTTATATATATATATATATATATATATATATATATATATATATATATAATGTATATGTATGTATGTATGCAGACATATACGTATATATATATATATATATATATATATATATATATATATATATATATATATATATATATATATGGGTCTACTTCATAAGATCGACAGACCATTTGATCGACATTCATTTGGTTGACAGCTCATTTGGTCGACAACCAGTATTCGAGGCACTTAACAGGCATTTGCCCCCTCCCCAATGTTGTGTGACCCTGGAGTTGATATATATAGTTAGGGTGTGTGTGGGGGGCACTGACATTGGGGGGGTGTTCGCCCCCCACCTATTTACGTTTAAAACATGAAAATACAACAAAAACTACACATTTTAAATGAAATTAGGTGGGGGGATGTGCCCCCCACACCCCCTAACTATATATATATCAACTCCAGGGTTGCACAACATTGGGGAGGGTGGCAAATCCCAGGTTTTTGCCTTGAATACTGGTTGTCGACCAAATGAGCTGTCGACCAAATGAATATCGATCAAATGGTCTGTCGATCTTATGAAGTAGACCCATATATATATATATATATATATATATATATATATATATATATATATATATATATATATGTGTGTGTGTGTGTGTGTGTGTGTGTGCGTAGATATACACAGATATATAGCTATGATAGGAAACAGAACACAAGCATGACCCCCCCCACCTTAGCATGACCCCCCACCAGCCAGGCAGAGGAAACATACACACAAACCCACAAACAATGTAAATAGTCCACTGCTCCCCATACCATAGGTAGGATACAATCGGTGGGGGTACACAGTGCACCCGTGAAATCTTAAACTTGGAACACAGACAGGAGCGTCCCTTCTGGAATGCCCCAAAAATTATGGAAGGAAGCTGATGTGATGACCATTCTGGCTGAGGTGTGCACATACCCAGAATACAAGGGTGGGAAAGCCTGATGACCCATGGGTTGAGACAACGTACTACATGGGTCCCGTGAAGTGGAGAGTGGGCAGCGTGTAGTGGTGTGTTCAGATCCAACCTGCACCCAGAGTAAGGGTGCTGTAGAGGAGGTGCGGGTGAGGGAACTATGGGTAGCTAGTTATGGGTCTAGGTGTGCAGGTGTTGGCTGATGTGGGTCAATGTGGACAGCCGCAGGGATGTAAGCAAAAGTGTTCATTGGGCAGAGGCATCACCAAACAAGCAGCCACACCCGCTACAAATCCCACTGCAGCAAAGTCTAATCTACATTGCAAGGAATGGAATAACCAGATGTTGATGTATATGTGAAGAGGTATGTGTGCATGTATAAATACCCATAGCTACATGGAGATATACCTCTCCCTCTCCGTAGTCCAAATGTGTACATACAGAGACAGAATATTATGAAACACCCACATATAGATATATACATATGCAGACACCCATACATCCATATGTTGTTTTATTTATATATATATATATATATATATATATATATATATATATATATATATATATATATATATATATATATATATACATATATATATATATATATATATATATATATATATATATATATATGTGTGTGTGTGTGTGTGTGCATGTATATATATATATATGCATACAAATACAGATGTTTACATATATATGTATATAGATATGTAGAAATATATATGTATATATGTGTGTAAACATACACACACACACACACACACACTCACACACACACACACACACACACACATATATATATATATATATATATATATATATATATATATTATATATGCATATATAGGTTATGGATATATATATATATATATATATATATATATATATATATATATATATATATATATAGCTAGAATATGAATTAAATTATGTATGTAAATCACTAAGTCTGGCTGAGCTTCTGGCTCATTTACAGCAGAGACCCAGGGAGAAAATTGATTACATATGTTCACAGGCCATGCCAATGGGGGTGGAGGTCCAATCAACAAACGTGTAACACGTAACATCAACCCCCCTACCACCTAGACAGGTGAAACATACAAACACACGATACAAGTAAACACACCACCACTTCGCAGACCACAGGCAGGATACTACCAGTGGGAGAGACCTGCCAGGTCTAATCTTGAAACAAAGACATCAATGTCCCTTGTGGAATACCCCAAAAATTAATTATAATTGGAGTCAGTCCCTGTAATGATTTATCTAACCAGGCTGTATATGTACACGGACCAGTAGGTTGTGCAAGCCTGATGACCCATGGGTCGAGACAACGTACGACATGGGTCCCGACACGTGGAGAGTGGGCAGTGTGTAGTGGTGTGATTAGACCCCACCTGCACCCACAGTAAGGATGAGTGCTGTAGAGGAGGGCTAGGTGGAGGAGCTATGGTAAGCAATTATGGGCCTAGGCATGCAAGTGTTGGCTGGCACACTTATATTCGGACTGCCCCGGGGATGTCAGTGATATTGCAAACTGGGCAGAGTTAACGCCCATACCTCTCAACCTCTAAGAGCTAAATCACTGTACAGAACCTAAACCATTGGGGGGGACAAATACGGACAGAAAGCACATATTCCACTTACAACCTTAGGAAGCTGATAGAATAATAGGTTATGCATTAGCATGACACGTCTGAAGGATGTGGAGTCTTAAATCCAATTACTTGTCTGTAATTAATGGCGTCAGTTCCCAGGTATTTGCCAGACAGGTGCAGATTGTTAGAGGAACACACCAATATTATGAAGCAAACTCTGGACAGGCCGTGGATTCTGTACAGTCAACAGGCATGCTTACACCTAATGGGCAGCCATTCCCGATATGGGTTCCACCACAGCACAGTCCAATGTACATGGCAAAGTATGGTATAACCATATGTGTTGTTGCATTACCCACTACACAACACCTACAAACACATCGTTGCAACACCCCACTGTAGGCATGTAAGCCGATGTAATAGGCATCACAAGGTATTATTGAAGTCCTGACCCCCACCCAGGGGTGTGAGTGTCCAATGCAAACACCAAATGCAGTACATATGCACAACTGTTGTCATAGACAACATGGCCAGCTGTGGACCTTCCCTGCAGCCATCCTGCACATCCCTGGATAATCCCCCCTACTAGCACCCACCTTTGTTCCCCATGCACACCATGTACCTATCAGACCCTGTTCCATTCCTCTTAATGTCTATGGGTACTTGTAGGTGACACCCTCTTCCCCCACTGTATTGCCAGTATCTGGAACCCCAACCCACATGTAGTATCACAGCCGTCCCAAACTAAGCATCTTTAATGGGGGACATAGCTATGTTATGTCTGTTACCCTCTATGAATGTGATCACCCCAGTATTAACTGGGATATGTAGCTGGGGTCAATGTGGAGCTCTACACCCCAGGCCACCACTGACAATGGACAAGCATACAGTCTGAGTGTCCCGGTTGACAGATGTGAACAAAATGCACAATGTTGCGTGTGTAGGCAGGAGCAAGCGGTGGTAAGCCTCTTTGGCTGCCGGTATGCAAGTACCACACTGGTGAAGCAATGTAGAGGCTAACTGAGGACAAGACACCACAACCAGAGGTCAGTAATGCTGTGCTACCAGCAAACAAGCGCATACCCGCCTACAAATGTTCTACAGTACCCCAGTCACTCTGTAGCCAACAGCTGTTGTTGTGGCCATTAACAAAATAATCTGCACTGCCAGGTTGCAAACCCCCTGACCCTGCACACTATAGTAGACATGAGTTCCACTAAGCCATGGCGGCTACACATTCAGCTGCTGTGATCACAAACACATCATCCAGTTCCCAGAGGTGTACTTCTAGATGAGTGACATCAGCAGCCTTGGCAAAGTAGTGTATTTGTATTGTATGGAGTGTGGTTAGCCTAAAAAGCATTGCTCTCTACCCAGTCAGACACACACACACACACACACACACACACACACACACACACACACACACACACACACACACACACACACACACACACACACACACACACACACACACACACAAACAGTTGCCAGGGTTGGGGTTTGAACACCTACCTAACTAGTTTATCACACTACAGCAGTACACAGTTTCAGTATGTGCCACAGCGATTACGGGGCTATCATGTTTCCAGAGGTGTACGTCTAGTTGAGTGACATCAGCAGCCTTGCCAAAGTTTAATATGTGTATTGCATGGAGTGTGAGTAGCCTAACAAGCATTTCACTCTACACAGTCAGAGGCAGACAGGCACACACACAAACACACACTCACACAGGGACGTGCCATGCATTTTACTGAGTTATAGCTCTCCCAAAGGTGTAATTTACATTTTCTGACCTCAGCAGGCTTGTCATACTACTGCTATGGGTAGGGCAGTGTGTGCATGGGCCGTATCCCATTCATGTAGAGGTTGACATACCACATGTAGGCACACATGGGGTCATATGTCACAGGTTCGTGTATACAACTACTAGATGGCTGCTTCCTTGTACAGTCTTGTTGCACAGCTGGCATGTACACCACATAGTCTGTCATGCTGACAGGTACTGGTGGCTAGTATCCGCAGTGGGTTACATCCGCACCTCATGTGTTGGGGGCTCTTAGGCTGTGTGCCAGTTGAGACAGGCCTGCATGGATCCTTGTCACAGTCACCCTCTTCCACACATCTATGCCTGTGTGCCAGTGGCTTATTATAGTGTGTTGTCCTCACATATTTGTCAGCATTCCTATCTACTGTGTGCGCAAGGCAGGAGTGGTGCATACTGACGTGTTCACACTGAGAACTGCATCTTCCAGATATGTCTGGTCCACCGGTGTTTGCAGACATGGCCTTCATGTGTGTGTGAGCAAGCCCAGTATGATCTCTCAGTATGTTGTTGACTGACATTGCCTTCATTCCTCTAAGTGTGTGAGCATGCCCAGTATGGCCATCTGTGTTGCATGTGTGGACCACGTCCAGGTTGTTTGTACTCCGGTGCTGACCTTTTGTTGTACACCAACGGGTAGCATACTGTGTCTGCAGGGTATCCATCAGTCATTTGCCATTGACTATTACTACATTTCTGCATAGCGGGGGGGGGGGGCACCTGACTGTTTCTACTGTTCTACATAGGAGTGGGGGGGGTATACCTGACTGTTACTCTGTGTGTACGTTGGATGGGGGGGTGCACACCTGACACTTGTACACATTTGCTAGGACTGTACTGGTAAGTCAGGTACTCCATTTCAGTCTGTAGTCTTACTTATCCTGCTGGCTAGGGCCTACCAGTGTAATACAGATCCTAGCTATGTTTACCTACATATTAGTGTCTGACTTGCTAGCCTTCATAACTTACATCTGACTGCCTGGCCTGCTGCAGTCTGTCTGTATAGGCCTGAGGGAGGGGTTAACCATAGGGCACATTCAGAGGCCATAGTACAGCATTTGTTTGTGTTTGTCTTCACCTGTCCTGCTAGCTGAGACTGTTGCTGGGTATGTGATCCTTCCTGACTGGTATGTGTGGCTCTTATGGACACCCCTGTCACTCAGGCCATTTCCTGCAGTGGGTTTTGTCACCCTGTGTAGTACTGGCTAAAATGGTGTCTCCAGTATGTGTTGCATATCTCATGCTGCCACTATGGGTGTCTACTCTCTGCTGCCTTGACATCTGGCCACCCAATTCCCTTGCATGCTCACATCCATACCATATCTACAGGTAAAAACACATTCTACTCCATTTGACAATTGGTAGGTTGATTGACTTACCTTGAGGGTGTGCCGGACTTGAGGATGGTGCTGGAGGTCTGCCTATGTCGGATGCACATAGTACACTCTGTATACATGGCGAGATACAGGTAGTGTCATGTTTGGCATCCCTTTTACTGTTTGTGCGAGTCAGCGAGAGGTGCCATTCCCTGGGGCCCTACCGTGTCAGTGCATATGCTATGCATTGCCTCTTTGCCAAGGTCAGGGCATACTGGGCATGTCCCGTTCTGCCTACTGGAGCAGGCTCAGATTGTTCCTTCTCTGAGTCACTCTGTACCTGCACAGGCCTTGGCATTGGTGGGGGGCTGTGTGGCCCTGCCCCATGCTGTTCCTGCTGCAGCTGTTTCCACAGGATCATATTGTGTAGCATAGCACACACTATTACTATTTGGGTACATGTAGCTGGTGAATACTGCTGGGCTCCACCAGATGTGTCCAGACACCGGGACCATGACCTGAGCATCCCAAACACATGTTCTATTATATGTCTGGCTTGTGCGTGTGCATCATTATGGCATTGTTGTTCAGGTGTGTGTGCATTTCTGATCGGTGCCATCAGCCATGACTCCAGTGGGTACCCAGCATCCCCCACTATGTGACCGTAGGGGGATGTCCACATCAGCAAATCTGTGGTGCAGCTGCATCAGTTGCCATATGTGTGAATTGTCATAGCTTTCAGGACAGCCAGCACACACATTCAGTATAATGCCCTGGGCATCACATACGACCTGGCAGTTGATGGACAGGATGCCCCTGCGGTTTATGTAGGCCCCATCCTGCTCACCGGGTGGTGCTTTGATGCAAGTGCGTGCAGTCTATAGCACCCACTACCCCAGGGTAGTTAGCTATTTGGTGGAAGAGATGCATATTGCGGGTCAATACCTCACATGTGTTGAGAAAATATACGTGCTCACTGGCATGTGCTGACATGGCATCCAGACATTGGTGGAATACTCTGGATGCCGATGCCTGTGAGATGCCCATGTTGTCCCCAGTTGTAGTTTGGGAAGTACCTATGGCTAGTATACCTAGGCCTACACATACCTGGTATCCACTGGGATGTTTTCCCCTCGGCCAGTGTGGTGTGTTAGGTGTGGCCTGCACAGCTCAACGATTTGCTGTAAGAGGTCTCTGTCCACCCTATAGCGCTCCACTATCTCCAGCTCATGTAGCCCCTGGTAGATTACTCTGGGTCTGTACACTCTTCTCTATCTCCTCACTGTGGGTTGTTCAGCAGCATTAACATCCTCACCACCCTCAGCCTCTTGCACATATTGTTCTATGTTGCCTGCTGCAGCCCTTCTCATCGTGTAGGTTTGGTTTTAAAATTTCCCCACTTGTTAACACCGGTGGTGTAGAGTGTGGAAAAAACAGGGGGGGTAGGTGTTTGCTTGGTTTATAGCGGTGTTCTGGGCTGGGCTGGTCTGCTTACTGTGTGATTAGCTGATTCTGATGCATTTCACCTGGCAGCTCAACTTGGTCTCCTTGATTACCTTCCTACTGTGGTTTTCCCTTCCCATTGCCTCCCTGTTTAGGCCCGTGTGCACACCATGCAAATGGAATGCTCAAATGTGCACATAGCTGCTTCTTCCTAGTTTAACTTCCTTTTTCTTCCTGGCACGCACACCCGCTTACACTTTGTAAAGAGTGCTAGGCAGGTTTAGACACACCCCTAGCTTAGCTGTGCTACACTAGGAGCAATCCTGAGCCACAGGTCTCCAATCCACTTACAGTATGCCTGACACACCCCCACATGATGTCACCTATATTCTAGTCTTGCACTCAGCTATTTATACTCTTACACTATTGGGACCTGCCTCACACCCTGGGAAAATCTGGGATTCACTAACCCTTCCCTCATTTGCATAGGATTGCTTGCTAATGCATAGTTACATGTCTCACACTGAGCCTCCCCCCTTAGCAGCCATTATGCACTGGCCAGGTTGTCTTCTGACTGCCATTGACTTGCATGGCAGAATACTGATTTTTGTTAGAATGCTTATTTTAGGTTTATTTTATTAATTTCCCCCCGATTCCGTTTGCCTGTCACTGCCCTTTGCTTAACCGGGCGAGATTGGTGAAGATAAAATTAAACATTTAATTTTTTTCTTTTACATTTTGCAATGCCAATGGCCTTTTACATGGACATTGGCATGCTTCCTCAATGATTTGCATTCTTTATTTGGAGGTGTCATAGCTCCGTTTTGTAGATTGCTGAACTGCACTCTGTTACTAACCGAGTACATTTCTGCACACTGCACTCGTCCTGCACGGACGGCTGACAGCTTCCTGGATCACATATTACCCTCATTTGCATGGCTTTCACCTACAAATGAGGATAATTTGCATACAGGAGCTCGGTCCATGCAGGATTAGCCTAAGAGCTCATGTGCACGTCCCAGGAGCTCGTTCCTGGATCGCACGTCGGCCATATTGCCCAAAATAGCTCTTAAACTAATCCTGGATGCTATAAAGGGCTTCATAAATCCAGGGGATAATTTATGCCTTTGTTTAGGGACTAAAGTGCTCAGATATAGCAAATAATTTAACCAGTTAGAAAAGAGTGTAGAAGAGCAATCCATAATATCTCATAAACTGAGTCCATAAGAACTCGCTAAATGAACTGAAATACCTCAGTTTTAAATATCAACTGGATAGTCATTCTTAACTTGCTACTAACTTTCAGCCAGTTATAAGCAAGGCAAAAATGGCTTTAGAGTCTTAGGAAAAAAAATAGGTCATCAATAATCAGAATGAACACATTTCAAATACTTTCTTTTTTAGAATAACTTAATTTCACACATACCTCAAGAGTTTTTTTTTCAAGTCTTATAACACAAGCCAGTACTAAAATCCTTGTGGTAAACAATAACCCAAGACTACGTCTTAAAAAAAATGTTTGGATTACAAAGATAAAGGTGATCCTAAACTCCTGAGCCCTGTTTCTTCTATGCTGTTTCCAAAATGGTCAATTTCTTTACTACGTCTGATCACTTTAGCTTCTGTCAGGAGAATATCCTGTATGGATGACAGCCTCCACATCATCATTAATTCATAGACTAGGAATTTCATACTGATCTTTTCTTTTTATAGCTAAATCCATTCACTGCTGCATTAAACTCCCACAATTTTTGAAACTCAATGTTAGACATGTACAGTTTTATTTAAAAAACGGGCCTTTTTATTACAATCATTAGTAGATAATGCCAGTTTGTTGATAAATAACACAGTGTTAAAATTACTACCTTTTCCCATGATCAGAGACCTTTGACTTCATCACCTATTGGATAACAGAGGATTAATTTCTAATGTCTTTTCTGGTTATCTCTTTCTTCCCTCTGCCTGCCAATCGTCAGCCCGCTCCCATTCAGTTGACTAATTTATTCCTCTTAATTGTGATGTGGGTTGACCAGGAGAGGCCATCAGTCAGACAACCATCATGAGTGATGTGAGAGATTTTTTGCTTTTAAGTTTTAGTCCTCATATACACAAAATAAAGCACAGGAAAAGAGCCATGGGATAGGCTTACCGCAGAAGATCCTCGCTTAATTCTTCAAGCGGCATCCCTTCCAAGTAGCCTAGTCTCTGCCTCTAAAACAAAAGTCATGGTTTTGTCAGTCTGTGCTAGGGGAAACTGTACTGCCCCATGTGCTCTTGATTGTGTACATCCCCCCCATCTCCAGAAAGAGGTGAGCAGGCTACCCCTCTTTGCTACTTCCATTCATTCCCTATGTCGGACTGCTTCAGTCCCAGATCCCCTAATCAAACCCTGTCATAATGGCACGGTCAGGGCTCCATCTCTGTGTACCATGAAACCAGGCTGATTTCTAATGTTTTGATAGAATGCTCAAATCTCAAATATACCTCACTCTTACATATTATTCTGAATAGAAAAGAAGTTTTCAAGTACTCACCTCTGTTCCAGTATGATATTAAACATGGAAATTAGTCTCCTTCTGCTTTGGTTATCCCATTAAAAAAAAAAAAATATATATATATATATATATATATATATATATATATATATATGGGTCTATATGACAGTTCATATGATCAACTGTTTATTTGGTGACAGTTCATTTGATTGACAAGCATTTAGGTGGGGGCTTCGCCCCACACCCAATGTGGGGCTTTGCCCCCCCACTAACTATATATATCAACCCAGGGTCACACAACATTGGGGAAGGGCAAATGCTTGTCGATCAAATGAACTGTCGACCAAATAAAACAGTCGATCATATGAACTGTCGACTAACTCCATATATATATATATATATATATATATATATATATATATATATATATATATATATATGTATATATATATATATATATATATATATATATATATATATATATATATATATATATATATATATATATATATATATAAATTTAGTTCACATCTTTTGTGGTTATGCAACTCTGTTTAACCACTCTGGGATTTTTTTGCTCAATCCTGTAAACTATTCAGTTACAAAAGAGAATGTAACTGCTTTATCTGCCTATTAGGTGTACCTCTAGAGTTCCATGCAATAGAAAATAGTTAACTGTTTTCTTTAATCTCATCTTCTGCCTGTCTTTTCATTGGTACGTATTGGATAAAAGGGGGAAAAACTCTCTTTTAAAACCTTGGTGTAACATTGTTAAAAATGAGTTTTATTCATGGAAATGTTCATAAAAAGAAAAAGATTCAGAAAGGTTCCTTAATATATAAAATGTCTTAATTTAATATAAGTGAATATCCCCAGTGAATATTCTGTTTCTTTTCATGTAAACAGCATTTAGTGATATGTGCAATCATCCAAGCTGTTTCTCTATACCATATGGTCTCAATTACTTGAATTTTAGCAGAAGATTTGTGTTGGCAGATACTGCTGTTGCTGTTTAACCTGGGGAAATATGAACTATTATGATTCAAACATCTAGCTTATTCCTTCAATGTACATTATTCAGGGCAGTATATGTATTTACACTGTTATTTTGATATGATACATTGATTAATTCTCATGTTAAAAATTAAAATCGGTGTGCATTACCTTGCTAATATCAGAGTTCTGTGTGGTCAGTAATGTACTTATAACACATCTTTGTGATGTACTTTTGATAACTGCACTGTTTTATGATATAAAACAATATAAACAGTGATCATTTAAAAATCCTACCTAATGACTGGTGGTGGAAAAAAACATTTTATTTCATATTACTCATTTAATATCAGATTTCACTAGGCCCTAGTTTTATGTTGATTCACTTTGCACATGGGCAGGAAGTACTTTTAATATTTCCAGATATCTTTAACATGCTACCTGTTGTTGTGTCTTTCGGCTTTTCCCGGTTAGGGGTCACCACAGCGGAACTCCGGTCCGCTAATGATTGGCAGTTCATTTTTACGTGCAGAGTTGCCATCCCTGACGCACAACCTTCAACGAAGATACGCCCATTCACGCATGTCTCCATGCAGAAGACGCTTTCGTTGAGAGTCGAACTGGACAGCGTCTTACTGTGAGGTGACAACGCTACCGCAGCACCACCACCGCAGATACATGCTACCTGTAAATATGCAAAAAACATGGCTGCAGTACATCACATGGTCTTTATGGCAAGTACCTGTAGCTATGCAAGGAAATACCTGCTTTGCTTTCACAGTTTCCAAGACACATCATTTGTCTGCTTGTATCCTGATACTCTGGAAATAGCTATATCCCTTTCACAGTCTTTCCTAATCACAGCCTCTATCAAGAAATGGTCACAAAATTCTTAGTTCAACGCAGTATACAAACAGGACAGTAACTATGTAGAATCAAAAAACAACTGTGACTCTTTAAATGCATAGTTACTGTTCTGCTTGTGTTCTCCCAAAGGGCTTATAAAAACATAAGCAGCACGTCTACATTTCCAATACCGCTTACAATACTCATGCAAAAAACAGCTGCAATGCTCTGCCTACAGACATGTGAGAAACAACAAAAGCCCCTTTATAATTTTCCAAAGCTTCAGTCTCCAGAAATATAGTAAGATGATACAGGTCTTCCAAAGTGGTTCACAACTGCAGTGTAATTATAGAACCACAGTCGACAATTATTACAGCCTTGTTACAGTCCTTCACAAATACAGTCCAAAAAAAAAAAAAAAAACACTGTCTATGACCCACTCCCCATGCATGGAAGAATAAAGTTCTGCTGTGCAGAAATCCTGCATTTGATTAGTGTTATTAATGCTGGTGGGGACATGCTGGAGTTGATGGGAATGAGCAACCACTGTCACCTTGGCCATTCTAGGGGAAGGAAGGAAGATATGACTTGCTACCTTGGTAACACCTACAGGGATCACTAGGTGTTGCATGAAGCATTGACCTACTGACCATATGTCCCCATAGTAAGGCAGCTACAGTGGTGTTCAAGAGAACTATTAAAGGGGTTACGAACTGCAGGGGAAGAGAGAGAGACTAGGTCTGCCTGGCTTACTAAATGGCTATCTGTGTACCACCCATTCCTTGCCTTTCAGATGGTACAGGACTGTTGATCTAATTCTCAGAAATGAATGGGCCATTTAACACTCTCCCTATGGAGGGGATGAGCTGATCTCTAAATGAACAGAGAGGCTGGTTTCCTTTGCAAGGAACAAATAGGTCATAAGACCCTCATCCTATGGGAAGGCTTGGTGAGCTCACCTCATCCTATGGGAAGGCTTGGTGAGCTCACCTCATCCTATGGGAAGGCTTGGTGAGCTCACCTCATCCTATGGGAAGGCTTGGTGAGCTCACCTTAGAGACTGACTGTAGTCCTTCAGGATGAACAAATGGGCCATCTGTGTGAAGGTAGAGGAGCCCATGACTCAGGCAAGTGAACATTAAAAGAAGTAACAACTGATGCCTTTCCGATGTCCTTCAGCTTTATATTTGGCAACCATATATGACTTTACTGCAGACACTGCAAACTAAGCAGGAAAAAGTCTGTGGTCATCCTATAAGGTTAAATTCCCTGATGCTGCTACCAGCCATTTAAAGCTTCACTTTGATGAAATACACAAAAAAAAACTTTTTTGTTGGGGTGCAACCCTCCCTGCCTTAACCTCATATTACTACTACTACTACTTAGACTTGCGCTCAAGTTCATGGTCAGCAAATGAAGATGGAAAGGTTCAAACCCTGTAGCCTTGGTATATGACACAGTGCATTAACAAGTCAGAGATTTAGTCCTCTGTTCTAATTGCCAGAGTTATAGACACTATTCTTGTACAACCTTGGAGAAAACAGAAGTCCGCAACACCCGAATTACTGCTCATTTGCAAATACAAACTGCACAGGAAGTGATTTCCTATAGGAAATAGAAATGGGGGAGTTTTAAATCAGGCTATGAACTTTATGAGTTGGACCTTTGAACCATAAATACTCAAGCAAGGCTGAACAGTGAAGCTGGTGCAAAGGTTATGGCGCTAAGCTTTAGATCCTGCTCTACATTGTTCAGTTCTCTTATCTCCCAGTTGCCTCTTGTGTGACCTTGAGTAAGTCACTTCATAGATTTTTTTTTTTTTCATAGTTCATAGATTAGTACTAAGCTAACTGCCACTGCGAGCCATTTTAAGCCTAGCCAGTTATCCCTTGTGAGGCTCAAACCCTGCACCTTGTGTTTGTAAGGCAAACACCTTAACCATTAGGCCACCCTCCCTGCAAACTATGCAGGAAAAAGTCTGTGGTCATCCTATAAGGTTAAATTCCCTGATGCTGCTTAACCAGTGATTGCTTCTGGATTGCTTTTGAAAAGGGACTGTGATTCCAGTGTGCTTCCTGGTTAACAGGTAGGATTATTATTATCCTAATTCCCTTCCAAGCTGTAGTAATACTTCATGCAAGAAAGTGCTACAGCTGCTGACCCCCTGCACAGCTATAGTCTGTAGAGATAGAGGAAATGCTACATGTGTCAAATAGTTCTGCATCACTACTGAAGTAGCCTTCAAAGAACTATCCCACAATCCACATCAGTTAAATTTGTATTTGTTTAGGTACAGCAAGGACTGACATCCCCACATATCTCTCAACTGTCCATTTTTTTTGCAGAATGTCCAGATTTTTGCCTTATATTTTTGGCCTGTTCTTCATAAAATTTGTGGTTTTCTGGCCAGTCACTGAGGATTGAAGTCAATGAATAATGACATACATTTGAATTTCTGACTTTATATCCTTCAGAAAATACATATTAATATAAAACCTGCTATCTTAACAACTTTCTAATTTTATAAGAGCAATATTTAAAATGTGTCCCTATTTGTGGGCCCTTCTCCCCCCATTATTTTTGGCTTTGTCCAGATTTCTTGTGTTGAGTGTTTGAGAGCTATGATCCATTCAGTACAGGTGCAGTTTGTAGTCATATAGGAAGTTGTTGACATTTGTATTGTTCCTTCAGAGATGTAGTCTATAGTAAATGAAGACATTGCTTTAGACTTATATTCCACTTCAGTTCTACTTTTGTAGTCATGATGGTAATCATCAATGAATCTCTACTGCTGCAGTCTTCAGATATACCGGACAGAATTATAGCCCTTTTACAGTCCTTAACTGTTGCATTCAGTGGACATGCAAGAAGCAATTGAGTTCTGTCATGGTTATGCTTAGCTTCATTCTGTTGCAATATTACAAAAACAAATGAACCCTGCATAACTTCTACAACTACAAGCTGCCAATATGTGGGTATCTATTTCAACCATCTCGTGGTGCCCCTATAGCTGTAGTCTGTTACTGTAAAGGAATCTGTTTCAACCATGTATCTCACAGTACCACCACAGATGGTAGTCAATACCAGTACATGAATCTATCACAATCATTCCACAGTGTCCCCACAGCTGTTGTACACAGACATATAGGAATCTGTTAAACTATCTTATAGTAACCCCACAGTTGTAGTCTGTAGCAATACAATCTGCTACAGAAACTCCATAGTGCCCCAAACCTGTTGTCTGTAGCCATACAGGAATCTGTTTCAACTATCCCACTATGTCCTCATTGCTGTAGTCTGTACCCATACAGAAAGCTGATAACAGCCCTTGCACAGTACCTCCACGACTGTAATCTGTAACCATACAGTCTCCTACAACCATCCCATAGTGCTTCCAGAGCAGTAGTCTGTAACCATACATGAATCTGCTACAACCATGCATAGTACCCCCACAGCTAGTCGGTAGCCTACAGGAACCATCACATAGTGTCCACTCAGTTGTAGTCTATAATCATACAGGAATCTGTTATAACCATACCATACTATCCTCACAACTTTTACAACCACCCCCCAGTGCGCCCAGAGCTGTAATCTATAGCCATATTGGTATATCTTTCCAACCATCTCATAGTGCCTCTAAAGCTGTAGATCCCATAGCCATGCAGGAATTGTTTACAACTATTCAAGAGTGCCCCTACAGCTGAAGTCTGCAACCATTCAGGAATATGTTACAATCGACGTCCCACAGTGGCCCACAGCTGTAGTCTATAGCTATATATGAATCTGTACAACCAACCCACAGTATGCTTGGCTGTAGTCTTTAACTTCGCATACATGCATCTGCTAAAACCACCTCACAGTGGCCCCCTCAGCTTTTAGTCTGTAACATACGCAGGAATCTGTTACAACCACCCACAGTGCCCCGAAGCTGTAGTCTGTAGCCAAACAGGAGTCTGTTACAACTGTCTCACAGTTTCTCCTCCCCAGCCTGTAGTCTGTAGCCATAAAGGTCTGTTTACAACCAACCCACACTGCTCCAGGGGGGTAGTCTCCTAAGAATACAAGCATCTGCTTCCAGTCATCCCAAAGTACCCCCATCTGCAGTCTGTATGCATAAAGGAATCTGCTTTCAAAAGCCATCTTACAGTGTTCAACAGCTGTGGTCTCTAGCCATGCACAGGTATCTGTTACAACTATCCCACTGTGCCCCCACTGCTTCAGTCTGTAACCATGCACTTTAATTTGTTTTGACAATGCATCTACAAATCACAAAGTTTGTGTCTTTAAATATAACAAAAACTGCTGCAGTCCTCTTAAAGTCATCTACAACTATTGCCTGTAGCCATATAGAAAACCAATGTAATATATGTTCACTGCAGCTTCAGGCTACAGGGCCAACAAGGAATGCCATACCCCCACAGTGTCCTCCCACATGTTAGCCATAGTTGCAGGATTTCTGTTACTGGATCACTGGTAATTTTACAATCACTCACAAAAATGCTTGTTTGATCAGAGCTGATGGAGAAGAAAATCTGCACCATGTAAACCACCTCTGTAAATCAAAATTAACATTTTACCAAGGAAACAAGCCTCTCTGCATTTCTTCTCAAATATATCTAACTTCATGTGTATGCTAACTTCATGGTCACACAGCACTGGGAGATGAGAGACAGTAGGTCTTGCACAAATAGATTCTCACAGTACCTGCATGTGAAGGATATTGCAAGTGGCAAAAGTAAGTTTGATCAGTTGTATTTGAATAGTTCAAATCCAATCAATCGATCATTCAACACACATAGGGAACCATTTGTGTTGTAGTTTTATAGGAAATAACTTTATTCTCCCACAGTCCTCTAGATCTATTGTCTACAGCCATTTAGCAAATAGTCTTTAGTCTCCTAAAGTAACCCACATTTACTGTTTGTAGGTGCTGTGTTTTAATACATACAGCATTAACCTCTACCTAATGAGACCTGAAGTACCACAACTGTTCAAAATTAACAGAAACTCACCAATAAGGATTGCAGTCATTCAGACCTTATATGACAACAGTTATTTCTGACAGCATAAATGCATCTTTACTGTTAGTGTATATTTCTTCCACATCCATACCCACCAATCTGTATGCACTATAAATTAAATAGCTGGGCTTTGAAAATTATTGAAAATTGCATTAAAATTGAGTAAATTCTCATTTGCTGGGAAATATTTTTTTCAAATCTGTAACCACTTTCCTGATAAGAAGCCAGTATCTAGATTTAGTGCATCTTTAATAGTTTATACACCTATTTAAAGTTCTTTCCGTCTTGCCTATATAGAAAGAGGAGCAGGTGATACAAACCCCTAAGTATACAATACCCTTTGTTGCACAGTTGAAATAAGAGTGTGAGTTAACCTTAAATTTCCTTGATGGAATATAGTAGCTACCGTTGTTTAATATATATGGACATTGCTTGCAGGCATTACATTTATGTGTGCCTGCTTTTGAGCCGTGGGTAGCAGACAAGTTCTGCGATTGCCTTTCAAACATACCTTTTAAATTAATGTTTTTTGCATTTACAAATTTGGGCTCATAAGGTATGTACTTGTTGGTCTCCTCGTGCAATTTTAATATTGGCCAATATTTCAAAACAGTGTTCTTTATTTGTGTGGAGTCATTATTGTAGGTGTGTACAAAAATGTTGTTCAACTCTGCATTGACCAATTGCTTCTCTTGAAGTATATTGTCCGAACCTAGACTAAGCAGGGGGAAGTATGTGTCCACCCTCTTGTTCTTGACCTCATATATTGTTTTCTCTATTAGGGTTTTGAGATACCCTCTTTCTAAGAAAAGGTGTTGCAACAGGTCAACTTCCTTCTCAAATAATTGGTCAGTGCTACACATTCTTGATGCTCTGATAAACTGACCCTTCAGTATACCTTTCTTTTGAGAATAAGGGTGTCCACTATCAAAGTGAAGGTACGAATTAGAAAAAGTACTTTTTCTGTAAATAGATGATTGAAAGATACGTAAATCAACATTTTTACTTAAAAGGACATCCAAATAGTTCACACAGTCTTCTTTTATACTGTGAGTAAATCTTAAAAATTGTGTAGTGTTGTTAATGTGTGAAAAAAATTCTTTAAAATCCTCTATGCTGCCCTTCCAGAACACACAGATATCATCCAGGTATCGTTGGTAATGAATGATATTTTCTACCCATGGAGAGGAAAAAATGAATTTCGTTTCCCAGCAATGTAAAACCAAGTTGGCATAGGCCGAGGCACAAGGTGTGCCCATGGCTACGCCTTTTCTTTGTTTAAAAACCTCTCCATTGAAATAAATGAAGTTGTTGTGTAAAATAACTTCCATAAATTCTACAAGTAAACCAGTAACATTTGCATTAAAATCAGAATGTGTAGACAAAAATTCATTAAACCATTGTAAACCCACATCATGTGGGATACTGGGGAACAATTCAATCAC
Organism: Protopterus annectens; assembly: GCF_019279795.1. Taxonomy (NCBI): domain Eukaryota; kingdom Metazoa; phylum Chordata; order Ceratodontiformes; family Protopteridae; genus Protopterus; species Protopterus annectens. The sequence continues at coordinate 297,978,497 of NC_056741.1, read as the reverse complement.
ATCTATAGTAGCCATAAAATCAGTTTGGTCATAAAAATCGTTTTTTATGTTTCTAAGAAATTCCCATGAATCTTTACAAATGTAATTTAAAGCCGCAACCAACTTTTTAAGGGAAATGTCAATAAACTTCTCAATGGTTTTGTGATGTTCCCCGCACCTGCCACTATTGGTCTAAATTTTAATGGGTTTATACCTTTGTGTACCTTGGGGATACCAAAAATCACAGGGGTCAGGGGTTTGTTGACCAATAGAAAAATGTATAATTTCTCATTAATCGCTCCCTGCATTAGATGATCTTGCAACATGTATTTTATTTTTGCATGTGCGATGTTAATCTCATTCAATGAAGAAATGGTGTATTGTTCAGTATCTTGTAAAATGTTATACATACAAGCTTCATAATCATTTTGATACATCAACACTACCCCCCCCCCACCTTTATCTGGTTTCATTACCCTAACTTTCTCTTCTTTAAGGGAATTAACTAAGAAATAGCATTCTTGGGAGAGATTCACTGGATTATTACTAGCTGTAGAATGTTGGTTTCTTATATCCAGTTCTACAAGTTCTTCAAAGATCCTCAGCACAGGGTGCATTGGAGGATTAAAAATACTTTTTCTTGTAAACAACTCCTGTGTAAAGGGCTGGCCTTTAAAAAACATGTTCAAGTTAAGGTGTCTAGTGAAAAGTTTTAATTCCAATATAGTTTTTGTGACATCTAAAGATCTTGCAGGGACAAACTGAAACCCTTTTGTAAAAAGGTCAAAGTATACATCATTGAGTAAAATATCTGTGTAATTGTAAATAACAAAATTATCTTTCGATTCAACTGAACAAAAATTAGTGTGAGACTCAGATGCTGACTCAGAGGTAACTTCTTCTATAAAAACATAATTTTGGGTTATCTGCGATTTCTGCCCCATCCCTGTTGTTTGTAAGGCTGACCCCTGTTCCCCTGCCTGTCTTGGGCAAAATGAAAAACCTGGTGTGTATTTTGGTTGTTATTATTATTAAACTTCTGTGCCAAGCGTTCACTTCTTCTTGGAATCTCCTCTGGGACTAAGGGGTTGATGTCAGTACTAACAACCATTTCTCCATCTTTGCTGTTTGTTTGGTTATTAAACAAACTCCCTCTGGTTATGGGTTGGTAAGCTACACCATTCCTATAGTCAGCTAAATCCCTTTCTAGTTTTTTGATTTTTCTGTCCACTATTTTGCAACAGTACTGATCCACTTCTTGAAATACTGTGTCATAGTCTCTTTTAACACTCATAAAGTTATTATCACAAACTATAGTGTCATTGAGTTGATTTAACTCTGTTAACAGTGTGTCCATCTTATTCTCATATTCTTTAACCATAAGCTGAATCATTTACAGTCCCATTCTGTTAAATAACTCTGTCAGTTCTTTAAATAAAAATGACCCTGGTGTAGCGTTATTCGGGAACTTATTGAGGCGGAGTCCTTTTGGGACTCTCTTAACACGTATACATTCCAATAAATAGTCTGTTTCCAGCTGTGTAGACTTGTAAGCATAAAGTTTATCGTTAAATAATGAAAAGCTGTTAACTACATGCTTGTCGGTTGAACCAGAGTCTGAAATCATACCTCGTCGGAAGGTAAACTGTTTACTGGTCCATGCGTTAAAGTTAAACGCTTTGGAAACACCTCCTGTCCCTTTTGCTTTCTCTGTTTGGTAGTTAAACACGGTGTTCTTAGTTGCTTCCTCGGGTAAATGTCTCTCATTGCTGGAAACACTTCGTGAACTGTCTTTAGGAATATCCGAGTTGTGCTTTACGCCAAATTCGCGTTGCTGGTTCCCTGGTAACTGGTCATTTGAAACAGCATTACTCTGTTTCAACGAGTCGCTGAGTTGTGTGAGTAGGCAAATGACTTGTCTGAACTCCGCCCGCGTAACTGGAGTGTCATCCGGGGCGTCATGTAAGATGAGAGGTGTGTCATTGTAGTCGGACTGATTGGTACTTTCTGCCATGGAGAAAAACAGGTGAAGTACAAAGCACTACGAACTCCGTCCCAAAATCCAAGAACAGTAAAACAGTAGGAGGTATCCGACCAAATAATCCACCAAATAGCAGTAGTAAAAACTTTAATTAGAACTAGTAAAACAACGTAAAAAATACAGTGAGTGAAATCCACTTATTTTTCTCTTATCTCCCAGTTGCCTCCTGTGTGACCTTGAGTAAGTCACTTAACCAGTGATTGCTTCTGGATTGCTTTTGAAAAGGGACTGTGATTCCAGTGTGCTTCCTGGTTAACAGGTAGGATTATTATTATCCTAATTCCCTTCCAAGCTGTAGTAATACTTCATGCAAGAAAGTGCTACAGCTGCTGACCCTCCTGCACAGCTATAGTCTGTAGAGATAGAGGAAATGCTACATGTGTTAAATAGTTCTGCATCACTACTGAAGTAGCCTTCAAAGAACTATTCCACAATCCACATCAGTTAAATTTGTATTTGTTTAGGTACAGCAAGGACTGACATCCCCCACATATCTCTCAACTGTCCATATTTTTTGCAGAATGTCCAGATTTTTGCCTTATATTTTTGGCCTGTTGGTTTTCTGGCCAGTCACTGAGGATTGAAGTCAATGAATAATGACATACATTTGAATTTCTGACTTTATGTACTTCAGAAAATACATATTAATATAAAACCTGCTATCCTAACAACTTTCTAAGTTTATAAGAGCAATATTTAAAATGTGTCCCTATTTGTGGGCCCTTCTCCCCCCATTATTTTTGGCTTTGTCCAGATTTCTTGTGTTGAGTGTTTGAGAGCTATGATCCATTCAGTACAGGTGCAGTTTGCAGTCATATAGGAAGTTGCTGACATTTGTATTGTTCCTTCAGAGATGTAGTCTATAGTAAATGAAGACATTGCTTTAGACTTATATTCCACTTCAGTTCCACTTTTGTAGCCATGATGGTAATCATCAGTGAATCTCTACTGCTGCAGTCTTCAGATATACCGGAAAGAATTATAGCCCTTTTACAGTCCTTAACTGTTGCATTCAGTGGACATGCAAGAAGCAATTGAGTTCTGTCATGGTTATGCTTAGCTTCATTCTGTTGCAATATTACAAAAACAAATGAACCCTGCATAACTTCTACAACTACAAGCTGCCAATATGTGGGTATCTATTTCAACCATCTCGTGGTGCCCCTATAGCTGTAGTCTGTTACTGTAAAGGAATCTGTTTCAAGCATGTATCTCACAGTACCACCACAGATGGTAGTCAATACCAGTACATGAATCTATTACAATCATTCCACAGTGTCCCCACAGCTGTTGTACATAGACATATAGGAATCTGTTAAACTATCTTATAGTGCCCCCACAGTTGTAGTCTGTAGCAATACAATCTGCTACAGAAACTCCATAGTGCCCCAAACCTGTTGTCTGTAGCCATACAGGAATCTGTTTCAACTATCCCACTATGTCCTCATTGCTGTAGTCTGTACCCATACAGAAAGCTGATAACAGCCCTTGCACAGTACCTCCACGACTGTAATCTGTAACCATACAGTCTCCTACAACCATCCCATAGTGCTCCCAGAGCAGTAGTCTGTAACCATACATGAATCTGCTACAACCATCGCATAGTACCCCCACAGCTAGTCGGTAGCCCTACAGGAACCATCACATAGTGTCCACTCAGTTGTAGTCTGTAATCATACAGGAATCTGTTATAACCATACCATACTATCCTCACAACTTTTACAACCACCCCCCAGTGCCCCCAGAGCTGTAATCTATAGCCATATTGGTATATCTTTCAACCATCTCATAGTGCCTCTAAAGCTGTAGTCCATAGCCATACAGGAATTGTTTACAACTATTCAAGAGTGCCCCTACAGCTGAAGTCTACAGCCATTCAGGAATATGTTACAATCATCCCACAGTGGCCCCACAGCTGTAGTCTATAGCTATATATGAATCTGTTACAACCAACCCACAGTATCCTTACAGCTGTAGTCTTTAACCATACATGCATCTGCTAAAACCACCTCACAGTGGCCCCCTCAGCTTTAGTCTGTAGCCATACAGGAATCTGTTACAACCACCCCACAGTGCCCCGAGAGCTGTAGTCTGTAGCCAAACAGGAGTCTGTTACAACTGTCTCACAGTTTCCTCACAACTGTAGTCTGTAGCCATAAAGGAATCTGTTACAACCAACCCACACTGCTCCAGGGGGGTAGTCTCTAAGAATACAAGCATCTGCTTCAGTCATCCCAAAGTACCCCCCCATCTGCAGTCTGTAGCCATAAAGGAATCTGCTAAAAGCCATCTTACAGTGTTCAACAGCTGTGGTCTCTAGCCGTACAGGTATCTGTTACAACTATCCCACTGTGCCCCCACTGCTTCAGTCTGTAACCATACTTTAATTTGTTTTGACCATCTACAAATCACAAAGTTTGTGTCTTTAAATATAACAAAAACTGCTGCAGTCCTCTTAAAAGTCATCTACAACTATTGCCTGTAGCCATATAGAAAACCAATGTAATATGTTCACTGCAGCTTCAGGCTACAGGAGCCCAGCAGAATGCCATACCCCCCCCCCCCTCCACAGTGTCCTCCACATGTATAGTTGCAGGATTTCTGTTATGAATCACTGGTACACAATCACTCACAAAAATGCTTGTTTGATTAGAGCTGATGGAGAAGAAAATCTACCTGTAAACCACCTCTGTAAATCAAAATTAACATTTTTACAGGGAAACAAGCCTCTCTGCATTTCTTCTCAAATACATCTAACTAATGTATGCTAACTTCATGGTCACACAGCACTGGAGATGAGAGACAGTAGTCTTGCACAAATAGATTCTCACAGTACCTGCATGTGAAGGATATTGCAAGTGGCAAAAGTAAGTTTGATCAGTTGTATTTGAATAGTTCAAATCCAATCAATCGATCATTCAACACACATAGGGAACCATTTGTTCATAGGTTCATAGGTTCATAGGTTCATACTAGGCTATCTGCCCGAGGGCATTTACAAGCCTAGCCCATAGTTTTGTGGCTTACGCCACCCCTTTAGTATGGGGAACTATACCCATTATTTTGCTGTGCCTCTGTTGAGCAGTGACACTGAGGTAATCCCTGGGGTATATCTGCGATCTCTCATCCATTGGTCAAGATTTCTCTTGAACAAGGCCAGCGAGGTGCTCTGCCTCACATATACCAGGATTTTATTCCACAGCATAGGCAGTCTTTGGGTGATCAATCTATCCCTCCAGCACGCCCTATTAATAGCCGTGTCGAGGTTTAAGTCTCCCGCCTTGTGGCTCTGACGGCTCTAGATTTTGAGGTGAAGCATATTCATCAAATCTGGGTTTGACATGGCCTTGTATGTTAGGCAAAGGTCACCTCTGAGCAGCGGTGGCGACTGAATAGAGCTGGAGTTCTTTCAGTCGGGCAGCATAGGACAGATGTTTGAGACCCTTTATCCTTTTGGTGAGGAACTTTGTGGCCTCTCCAGCTGCTGCAAGTGTTGGGTCAGATACATTCCGAATGGGGCATTGTACTCAATCATTGGTCTGATGAGTGATGAGTATAGGGAGACTATGACCTCCCTTGATCTAGATGAGAATCCCTTCATGATAAGGTGGGCAATGTAGAAGGTCTTCCTAACTACTTTAGCTACATGGGTGTCGAATGACAGACTACTATCAACCTGGGTCCCCAGGTCCCTGATAACTTCTTCTGTGCTCAGTGGATTGCCACCTATTTGGTAGCTAGGTAACCTTGTTTTTCCCGAAGGGTATGACTATGCATTTTTTGGCATTTTACTTTAGGCCATGGCTCTGGCACCAGTTATCCGTTTCTGTGAGACCCTTCTGAAGGATATCTGTGTCAGATGTGTTTTCTACTATGGCGCCCAGTTTGCAGTCATCTGCAAACTTTGTCAGCCATAACCCTGCTGTGTTTGCTTGTACTGAAAAGTAGATGCCAAACAAGAGTGGGCCCAGGACTGAGCCCTGTGGTACACCACTTGTGACAGGCTTTGAGTCTGACATGGCACCAGCAACTCTGACCCTGTGGGTTCTGTCACTCAGCCAGTTTGCAACCCATCTTGTGATGTATGGGTTAACATTTAAGCTGATGAGTTTTTCAATGATACCCGAGTGGGGTATTGTATCGAAGGCCTTCGCCAGATCGAGGTAGGCTGTATGGACTGCCTTTCCTCATCAATGGCTTTGGTGACTGTTTCAATAAAGTCAACCAAGTTTAGAAGGCATGATCTGCCTTTGACAAAGCCAAACTGGGATGGATCCAAAGTCTGCAAATTCCCTATGTCTTTATTTATGAGGTCCATTATGATCCTCTCCATGGCTTTGCAGATAAGGCTTGTCAAGCTAATGGGCCGGTAATTTCCAGGGTCGGTGGAGGCACCGCCTTTGTGAAGTGGGACCACAGTTGCAGTGCGCCAGACCCTGGGTACGTATCGAGAGGTAAGACTATGATTAAACAGCTGTCCTAGCTGTGGGTTTAATTCCTCGTTGAGTTCGTGGAGCACACAGCCGGGGACACCATCAGGTCCCATGGATGCTGTGTTTTTTGCTTTGGAGAGAGCAGTTCTCACTTGGGCGTTGGAGATGTTTGGGGGCTGCAATCGCTTGGTATAAATATCTCTCCTTTGGGAGGGGGAGTTTGCACTGAACCTGTCAGCCAGTATGTTGGCAATGTCTGTAGGATCTGTAATCTTCACATCATTTTGAACTAGTTCTGAGCATATCTGGGAGTTTCCTCCCAGGTTTCTAACATAGCTAAAGAAGGCCTTATGATTGTCTTTTGAGTCTTTAGCTATTTTTCTCTCAAAATTTGCTTTGGATGATTTTATGAGAGCTCTTAGTTTTTTACTTATAGTGATCAAGGGTGTCTTACCTTTTAAGGATTTTGCTCTATCTTGTAGTAGCTTCCTCCTTTTGTTGTAGAGTTTGTTTATGGCTGGGGTCCACCAGACTGGACGCTTGCCTTTGGTACAAAGAGTCTTTGTTTTGCTTGGGATTGCCTTATCCATGCAGTCCTGCAGGTGCTGGTAGAAGGCATTTGTAAGTGATTCAGCGGCTTGAGTACTGTTTTCCGCCGGCTCGCGGGCCTTAAAGGAGACCACACTAGTCTTTAGAAGTGTGAAGTCGGCTTTCGAGAAGTTCTTTACTGTGGTCTTTTTTATTTCAGGTGGGGGTGGGATGAGGACCTCCAGCGAGATTAGTTTGTGATCTGATCTCACCAGTGAGGGGTATACTTCCGGTATGCATCTTTACTGTTAGTGTATATTTCTTCCACATCCATACCCACCAATCTGTATGCACTATAAATTAAACAGCTGGGCTTTGAAAATTACAGAAAATTGCATTAAAATTGAGTAAATTCTCATTTGCTGGGTAATATTTTTTTCAAATCTGTAACCACTTTCCTGATAAGAAGCCAGTATCTAGATTTAGTGCATCTTTAATAGTTTATACACCTATTTAAAGTTTTAACTTTACCAATAATAAAGTGAAACTTACATGACAGTAAAAATGACATTGCTATGCTTAATCATAGCGACAGAAATGTATGTTCATACTGATAGTCACATTTGAAAATTGAAGTAGCTGAATGCATCTGACCTTGTGCGCCCATAAAATCTGACTGCTGCAATAAAAATTACACATTTATATAACAAGTTGTCAAAGATAATCCTTCTCCTAGAGGAAGTGAATCTTTCATATAGTGAGGCAATACAGTAAACGATTATCAGTCATGCTTTCGTTCAAAGACTTTCAAAAGATAGGTTAAAATATATCAGTTATACATAATTAGTTAATTACTTAATTTGCAAGGTTAGTCAACTGATCAGGTATGGTGGGGGTCAGCATGGCAATAAATTAGTCTAGTGGAGCTTTGCAAATTTACATTTTGATAAAGATGTGTTTTGGAAACAGAAACAGAAAAAGAAACATCTTCTAGCCAGACAAAAGTGAAAGGCCAAAAGAGTTTCTTAGTAAGATTAGTGGTTTTCTGAATGACGTTAGTAGCATTTATAGTGTGCAATGTTTTCTTTTTGATGTGGTATTCTGACATTTCCAGCTTTTCCTTATTTTCTTATGTGCATTTTATATAAACCTCAGTGTTAAGGAAAAAGTGTAACCAAAACCAAGATCAAAAATCAAAAACATCTTTACCACATTAATTTTCTTCCATCGGCTGCAAGGGTAGCACTGTAAACTGGAATACACAGTTAAAAAGCCAATATTTATTTGCTGCAGTCAGTCCTTGTATTTTCATGAACAGACAAGTCCATTTGGATAACCTGATTTTATTCAGACCAGCCTAGAGTTAGGTATTAAATTTAGAGTGCAAATAGAGCATTTTGTTGCGTATACAGATACAACATGGTTAAAGGTACTGATGCAAGCCATACACAGGATACAATTAATAATGCAATCAAAATGCCGATTCCTATGACTGCAATATTCAAAAGGTTAAACTGCTACCACAGTATGTCAGAATGCTTGTCTTCAGTGCCATAAAAATGGCAACTATGAGAGTGGTGGTTTGAATGGCTGCCTGTGAGCTGAAGTGCTACCCAAGAGATGTTAACTCACTCCTTCTGCAGGTACAGTACTTACTTGTGCAATCTGCTCAATTTGCATGTAACTTATGACTTGGCTATTGGCTCAAATAATCATTTGAAGAACAGTGTGCTCACACTGTGGTCAGAACTGCCACCTTGCATGTCCATGGCAAACACATTAAGCCCTTTAACTGAAGAGCTCACCATGGGGATAAAAGGCTTACCCTTTGTCCAGTCCAAACGAGCAATTAGACATCATATCAGCCATTATATAAGAATGCATCAGTCGAACCTTTTATAGTCTCATAAACAATTTTTGGCAGAAGACGAATGCTTACTGTTCCTCCTCTTCCCTCTCGTCCTCGGACTTTTGTACTCACCTCTCCACAATTCCCTCTGTCAGCTCACATACTTCACTCCCAAACTCAAGTCCCCCCCCCCCAGGTACTCCCCTCTTCTACTTTAAAAAGATCATAACCAAAGATATTATACCTCTCCATCAAAATATGCAACTAGATTCGCCTTCAGGGACAGATACACTCTCCCCCTGGTTCATATTCTAGTGTAGGGAGTACATTGTTACTCCTGTGTTACATATCTACAACCTTTGCTTAACTCAAAACTATATGCCCAATATATGGAAGACAGCAAAAAGTATACCTCTCCCCAAAAGATCCAACCCCAAACAAGCAAGTGATCACCACCCATTCTCCTTCCTCCCTACCCTTGGGAAAAACTTAGAAAACTGGTATATAATTATCTCTCAAAATGCATAGGTCAATATTGCCTTCTCTCTTCCAAGCAGCATGGTTTCTGGTCTGGATGCAGCACTTCCACTGCCCTTTTGGACCTTCACTGAACACACCATTTTAACTATAGACAAAGGCCTTCTTACTTGAGCCATATTTATAGACCTTACCAGAGCCTTTGACCTGTTTGACTACCCAGTTCTCTTTAACCACCTCACTGATACTGGAATTATTTTTGATGCTATTCCTGGTTCCAAAATCACCTGCCCAACTGACATTTCTCAGTAAATTTTAGCATCAGCCATCACTCCCTTACTTAGAGAGGTCCCTTCAGACTCCATACTGGCCCTACTTTTCTTATTTTTTATAAATAAACTTACACTTGACCATCCATGACTTCCAATCTTACTAAACACTGATGACATGGTTATCTTCAGCTCCAGTCACACAATCCACTCAGTTCATCATGATCTGCAAAAAGATGTTTTCTTCCTCATTAACTGTCATAATAGCAAAAAACTATTACTTAACTCCTCAAATCTAAGACTATGGTCTTCAGAAACTCCTCTAAAAGGCAAAAGAACCCCAATTCACTCCTTATTCTCGAACGCATTACGAATTACATTGAACAGGTTAACACCATCAAATACCTAGGAGTTTAGCTCGATGCCTCACTTCATTTTCACAATAATCTTGAAAAAACCCAGAAAAAGATAAACTCCCTACTCATCTGGGCCTACAAAATTTCCCCTTTCTTCTTCTACGTAAGAAGAAGTGTTACTGGCAAATGGATTTTTCTAGCCCAACTTGAGTACTACCTACCTCTTGTGGCATCTGCCTCCAAAAGTAACTATCACCTTCCAAACAATCAAATACCCCAACTGTCGCTTCAATACCCTTTCCCCAAAGTATGAACACCACTGTCTTACAATAGCCAAAAACAACTGGCTGCTGGTGCAGCAACGAGACAAGCTACTCCTTGGCTCCCAAATTTTCTGGCTTCTGAAAGAAAACTCCTGCCCTTCTCTTTCCTCTATTTTACTTAGGTTCCATCATATAACCTTAGATCTCCTAGCCACTCAGGGCCTCTCTTGCAAGCACCTAAAGAAGACTTTATTGCTCTAACCACTTCCTTTCCACCCTTGGACCCAAGTTCTAGAAGGATCTTCAATCAAATCTTAAACACCTCTCTAACTTGCCCTCCTTTCAGGCTTAAATTAAAGAACATCTCACAACAGAAGCCACTTTTAAATGTTCTGCTTTAGGTCACATAACCTAGTCTCCCCAATCTGCGACACATATACTGCCTATCATTTTTCACTGTAGTATGTCTTCTCTAACTGCTAACATATCTGTACTCTAACTGATGGTTTGTTTTGACTGCCTATGAAATCATTTCTCTGTTGTATATTAAACTATTCCTTTGTTTTTGGCATATTCTTTTATTGTATAAATTATTCTTATTTTTTCTACTTGATGTATGTTCATATTCTGGGCTGAGACTGAATTGGGTAAATGGGATCAGTGCTCTACCCAGATTATCAAACTGTATTGTATAAATAAATATGCCCTGCAGTCAAACTATTCTATCTGGAACAGAAAACTCATTTTATATAACTAAATAGCCATTGTAATAGTCAATATGTTAGATGCCGATACTTTTGCTGTCATATTAAATGACAGCTAAAGTGCTAAGCACAGTTATTCCTCATTTCACAATATATTTTCTAGTTCAAAAACTCTAGAATGAATCCCATCTACTGTAACCAAATGACTGAATATCACATGGCTAAAAATTCACCAGAATACAAATTTTACAGAACAGCACACACACACACACACACACACACACACACACACACACACACACACACACACACACACACACACACACACATGTTATGTATATATGTATATATATATATATATATATATATATATATATATATATATATATATATATTTACATGTTTTGCAGGAGGACAGGATCCTTGCATACTAGCTTTCATTCTGCACCTCTCATGTTAAGTTATGCCCCCACCACTCTTACTAATATTTTCTGATGATGAGATTATTCATATTAAAGTAAGAAAATCAGTTTTATGCAAAACTAAAAATTTCCCATTTGTTCCAAGGCTGTACAATAAATTAGTTGGGGGGAAGTATGGTAGAGGTTGTTACCCTGGTGAAAACATAATTTCATTCAAAGGGTTCTCAGTCATTTTGTTTTATCTAAACTGGTAATCCATCTTTTGTCATTCTGCAGTGTTGCAGAACCGTTTTTTTCAGCTAATAAAATGATCACTGCATTGCCATGGATAAATGAAGGAGGAGTTTTATTCATCTATCTGATACTTAGTAATTATCCATCTCAATGCACAGCATGCTAGATTTGTACAAAATATCATATAATATTTTTAGGGGTTTGACTCGCTGACTCCTCTGATGCCTTACTCATTGCACCTCAGATTTTTGGCCTAGAAAAAATCCCACTTAGTAAACTGCTGCTGCACATTCCTCTCCTCTCACTACAGTCAGAAAACAAACATTTGATGGATCAAAAATCATAGTAGTTAACAAGGCAAGAGCACTAGCAGAAGCTGTCAATTATGAGGGTGAGCAGTGAGGGCATGAAAGACAGTAAGTGGCACTAATGGGTAGTAAAGTGATTGCCAAAATATTTTTGCAACTAAAAAAGTATTACATTACTTTCAAAACCAGTTTACATTTTCATTGCTATATATGGAGTACACACCTATAAATGCTACTAAGTTTGCTATAGTGATTTACAAGTTATATGGTACATAGAATTTCAGGATAATTTGGTTATAGTATAGATCTCATGGAATTTAAGCCACTTCTACTGCCTCTGTGTTATTTATCATTCTGACATGAAAGTATGCCGGAGTATTTGTTGTTCAAAAGAAAACTTAACTAAAAACTGGGAACTTTGGGTCCAGAACTCTGATTTATTCCTCACTGCTAGTAGGGAAGCAGCAAACTCTGAAAATAATGTGCAGGATGCATGCATGCTGTTTAGGAAGAAGCCATTTAAGTATGCAACTGTTTTACATTCCTTGACAAAATGCTTTGGTACTTAGAGATAAATTTAATACTTTCTGAAACTTCACAAATAATTTGTTATTTATTAAACAAGTTTGATGCTGTAGTAAAACGTACTACAGAAACTATAGATGCGTATGCCACTGACATGAAGGAAGAGCCAACAACCACATTTAATGAGTTACATAATTTTCTAATAAGAGACAGAATAGTTGCTGGTGTAAGTAAATATGATACAAGGTGCAAGATTTTAACAGAAACAGACCTGACTGTATATATCTTGTGCTAAAGAAAAATTCCACCTTCTCCTACACTTTAACTCAGCTCTTAGCTTGCTTTTCTTCCTACAATATGATTCCAATATTGTATTGGTACCAGAGACCTGTTTGTAGTTTATAAATGTTTCATTTATTTGCCTTGGAATCAAAGAAAGGGAAAGACATTTTAAGCTTAAGTTCTCACATAATTTGCAAAGGAATTTGTCAGCACCTGGATGGCATACCACAGAAACAGCAAAATTTACTGCTGACAATCTTACACATGTAATTAGTCCTGCTGATGTCAGGAGCTTAGCAGCTGCTGTAAAAAACACAGAGAGGTGTGAAACTTTTCCACTGTCTTTATTGCAGAAAGGAAGAGAACTTACACACTGATTCATAGCTGTGTCCAATGTAGCTGTGCCTTTCATAGCAAAGAGCAATTAGATCAGTCAGTAGTTCAAAAGCAGTTATCTCGAGGGCATGGCCAAGATGGGCTCTGAGTAGCAGCAGATTTCAACAGCTCCACTAAAGAAATATTATTCTGACAGGAATTCTGCCTTCAAACTAAAAGGTTAAAACACTTTTATACATGATTTGAAAGAACTTAATTTCATCTATAATAATATCTAGTTAAAAACAAAAAAAGGCAGATTTTCCTGTCAAATTATTCCTGGATAACTTCTTCTCATCTGAAGAAATTCGTCATGAGCTTCACTAAATCCAGTAACCAGGATTCCAGCTTCAAAAGAGAGATTCAGACTTTGATAACAAATATACAGGATCTTACCACAAAAATTGATAAGCTGGATACTAACATAGATAATTTCAAGGAGAAGACTACCAAACAAATGGAGTTACTCCATCAAGACTTACTACAACAAAAAACTCTGATAACAGGTATTGAAGAGGCACTGAATGATATGGACGGGAGAATTACTGAAAAAGAAAATAATGTGGAATTCCTACTCAAACAGAACACTCTTCTACAAAATAAGTTAGATGATCTAGAAAACAGATCTAGATGCAACAACCTAAGAATATTTGGACTACCAAAAGGCATTGAAGGGAACAATATGACTATCTTTCTCACCACTTGGTTACCTAAAACTCTTGATCTCACTGAAGCTATGTCCTTTGGTATTGAGAGGGCACATTGTTCCCTTGCTGCAGTGGATACAGCTAACAAAAAGCAACCTAGATCTATCATTGTCAAATTACTCTCATCTTCTGATAAGGAATTAATGTTAAAAACTGCATGGTCCAAGGCACCAATTAAATTAAATGAAGCTACAATACGTTTTGACAATGATTATTCATCTGCAGTTATAGCAAAAAGAAAAATATTCTTACCTTTGATACAGGAACTGAAGAAAGCACAGGTAAAAACACACCTTTTGTTCCCTGCGAAGCTGAAGATATTTTCATCGGAAGGTCCCAAAATATTTGAAGACTTGGAATCAGCTCTGAACTATGTAAAAGTCCATAAGATCTTGAAAAAGTAGAATAGATGTAATGGGCCAATCCCGCGCTTAAAGAATGGCATCTAATCCCACTTGGAAGACTTTGGAGAAACAAAAAAGACTAAGAAACAAGTGACTTAAATATTTATGTTTGCAGTTTATGTTTCTGGAAACATTGTCACTGTGTTAATTACTTGCTGATATTTTCATTTACAAGGTAAGCCTGCTTTTTCTTTTTTCCATCCCATTCACATATAACCTTAAGTGTACACATAATTTCATTTTTTACTTAAACTGAGCTAAAAGTTTATACTAATGGTAAATATATAGTCATGGGTATTGTTATAAAGATATTTCAAGATTGAAGGGTAAACAAATGGAGCCACTGTGTTAGTAAATTAATTACTTCTCATATATAAACATTCTAGATTCCCTCTATAATCTCTAATTAATTTAGTTAAACTAATTACAGTCAGATCAATTCAATATACATAGATATAAGTAAATAAAAGTTCACTACACAATCATTTGTCATTCTGTTATTCACATTGAACACGGATTTTTATTTTATAGTTTATACCTTAAGAATCCATTTAAAACTTTTATATATGTTAAATTCATATGGTGATAATAGGATTTGATAACTTTTCAACATTCTACTAAGACTCATAAGTGAACTCTCTTACAGTTTTAAATATATATATATATATATATATATATATATATATATATATATTTTTTTTTTTTTTCATGTGAATGTTAAATGGATTAATGGGGATGTGCAATTTATTTAAAATACTTTCTGCTACAGTTGAAGCTGTGTGGTACTGTTTGGTTGTAATGGGTAGCTCAAACTCTTGCTGTGCATGTGAGCAGCCTATGGGACACTTACAGATGTCACACACATGAACTTTCCCTATACTTATTGAATACAGCTACATACTTGTTATTTTTGGCATTTTTTTATATAAAACAATGAAAGACAACTTCCAGAGACTCTGTGAAGCTTGAGCTTGTTGTCCACAAGCTTATTTCTTCTTAAACTGCCTTATTTTCACTAAAAATCTTCTCTACATTCTCGAATGAGCACCACAAAATCGTGGCACGTTTTGATGACGTCAGAGCTAGTCGACCAGCCTAACCAGGAAGTCACTACATGTAATTTTGTCGGAAAAGCCACAGAAATGTTGGAAATGGATGTAATTACTATACAAAATGTATCTTTAAGCCTGCTTAATACATCATTTAGACAAATTTTGATTCTTAAGAAAGGAACCTTCAACTAAGTCATTCTTATTCATGTCTATGGTAAATTCAAGGGGAAATTAAAAAAAGGGAAAGTAAGTGTGCATTTACTTGATCTAATGTATGCCAAGTTATTTATAAAGCTGTGCCTTGCTTAATATGGTAAATCAGTCTTATCATAAATTATAACTAATTTTTCATTCAGAGGCTGACAGCTGGTTGGAAAATAACATAAGTTAAGATAAGTTTACTTAAGACATGATAAAATATTCTAACATAGGTGCTTATACTGTCATTTGACCTTTCACTTTAAAGATATTCATATTGATATGTTTTGATTACTATACCAACATATATCATTTGTGTTAAAATGGCTAGTAGTTACTTTAATTGACATTTTTCACTATCAGAATGCTGCTTTTCCTAGACTTCAGACTCCTTTCTTTTGAATGCTACCTAGAATAATATGTCATAACAATGAATGTTATGCTAACTTGGTTTAAATTCCACAGAAGGGTCATGTGTTCTGTTGATGACAACAAAGAGTATTAACTAATCAACTATTATATCATATGATTCAGCAGAAGTTAAAATGCCTTGTTTTTTTTCTCCCCCTCTCTCGAGTATATAGAATGACTTTATTGATAGAGCATTTTTTACAAATGTTATGTTATTCTAAGACATACTTAGTTATATAATTTACATGAAATATACCAGAGGAGTTACATTGAATATAACTCTGTTTTACCAGTTTTAAGGAATATATAATCATATATAGAGTTACTATTTTGTCTGTTTAATTTTTATAGACAATGAAGGTTAGGTCTTGTTGCTGCTGTCTAAAGGTCAAATTCGAATGACAGATTGGTTTAAGCAATACCTGACGAGTTACACTGATTATACTATACTTTACTTGTGTTACCAGATGAGTCATACTGATTACAGATCTGCTTCACTTGATTAATGAATATGTAAATATATACAGAATTACTATTTTATCTATCCCACATCTATGTATAGTGGAGGCTGTGTTTTGCTGCTGCTGTGTAGGGGTTTGATCTGAGTAACAGCTGTCACTGGGACAAGGAGTTTACAACTACAGGTGGGTAGCTACCCCATTTTTTCATAACATATACACTACATTTAATTTTCTTAATAGATTTTTCCTGACATCCATCATAATTCAAATATATATCATTGTAAGTTGCAAGAATGGTATAACACATACTAACAGACAAAGACTATAATTTACATAAATATTTTGGAGAGGATTATATAAAATATATTCAAGATAACACACAAATCACAAGAATCCCTTACTCATTTATAAAGCTATCATGACCACAATAAAAGGTTTATCAATCAACATAAATGGTCTGAATAACCCTATTAAAAGTGGAAGTTTATTTAAATACTTAACTATACACAAACCAAACCTAATATTTTTACAAGAAACACATATTTTAAAAGAAAATATTAACTTTTTAAATACTAATAAATATATTGCTATTGCCAGTTCTGAACATTCTTAAAAGAAAAGAGGAGTAGCAATTCTCTGGAACAGAACTCTCCCTTTACCTAGAATTATTAAATCTTATCAAGACAATAAAGGGATGCTTTGCCTGGTGAAAATTAAAATAAATACAAACCTTTTCACTTTAGTAAATAGCTATTGGTTACCGGGCATCGGAACCAGTACCATTAAACAACAATTGAACCACATTGTATCTCATTCTGAGGGTAGTATTATTATGGCAGGGGACTTTAATTGTGTTTTAAATGAAAAGGTCTCTAGCACTTCAGGGAAAGGAAGATAACCTCACAAGCTAAGCAACTAATACAATTTATGGATCCATATTATCTAAAAGATATACATGACTATATAGATTTGAGCTCAGCTCACTTTACATTCTATTCTAATAGATTCAAATCATACTCTAGAATAGATAGGGCAGTTATATCCACGCAAATAATAAATGATTTAATAAACACCAAGATTGTGTCTTGCCCTATTTCAGATCATAATACAATTATATTTGAGCTTAATTTAAATGATACCCCAATGACTCATATAAGAAGAATACCTGCATATATAACTCAATTAAAAGAATTTCAAACATTTTTTGAAGAAGAAAGAAAAAATATTATAAAAAACAATTTAACATTTAACTCTCATGACATTTATGTATGGGATGCATTAAAAGCTTATTTATATGGACAAATAAATAAATGGTACTATAACAAAAGGAAGTCCTGGGATGAAGATTTAAAAAAAAATGCAAGACAAACTAGATTGAGTACACCTCAAAGTTAATGACAAGTTCACTCCTAAAAATATCAGAGATGAAATAAATAAAACTAAGGAGGAATATAGTGCAATCTTACATCATAAGACTATGATTTCTTTAGAGAAATTTAAATTCCTAGCCTATTCAGTAAACCCGAAACATTTAACCAGCCTTGCAAATAAAACAAAAAGAATCAACAAACATAATCATATTAAAGAAATATACTCATCAAGAAAAAGGAAAAAGTTTATAATATACATGGCATAATAGATGAATTTAGACATCATTTTCACACGATTAATCAAACTTTTCAGATCATTCAACCAATAGATAATATATTAAAAAGAACTCGTATGCCAAACTCAACAAACAACAGTCAGAAATCATAGACAAACAGATCTCCTTAGTGGACATACAAACTCAAATTAATAAACTTAAACAGAACAAAGCACCAGGCAATGATGGCATCATTCCTGAATTGTATAAAATTATGCCTAAGACACTTATTTCTTTACTACATAACATATTTCTTATAGCCCAGAATGACATTATTTTGCCTCCCTCTTGGAAATATACCTTTATTCCACCCATTCTAAAATCTAATAAAGATCCTAAATTATGTACCTCATATAGGCCCATAACTCTTTTTAAATATTGACTACAAAATGTTTATGAATATATATGCTGACAGATTAAAAAAATTTTTACCCCGGTTAATTAATGATGACCAAACAGGCTTTGTAACTAATAGAAGTACATATGATGACCTCAAATGGTATCTTATTTTAATTGATTATTCACACAGGAAGAAAAAAAAAACTTGTCTCTGGTTAGTCTTGACATTAATTCAGCATTTGATTCAATACATTGGGACTATCCACATCATTACAATGTTTAAACTTTTCAGATAATTTTATTAATCTACTATTACACCTTTATAAAGGAACTTTGGCTTATATCAAAATTGGATCATACACATCGACTCAAATACCCATCACTAAGGGAACAAAGCAAGGCTGCCCCCTCTGTTTACTCTTATAATGGAACCATGGGCTAATGATATATGAGGAAATAAAAACATAGAAGGTTTAGAAATAAGTGATGAAATAACTTCTAAAATTCAGTTATCTGCTGATGATGTGCTCATCACTACCAAAGGAGATAATCCCTCCATAACAGCCTTATTTGAAGCTGTTAACACATTTCAAAATATATCTGGAATGAAATTCAATGATAATAAAACTAAGATCTTACCTATCTATTCAAACCATAATAAGAGAAACATTAACATAGATACAAACAAATACATCACAGACCAAATTACATATTTAGGTATCATTCTTGCTAAAGATATTAAATTAATCACAAAACTAAATTATAATACATGTTATGTAAACATTCAAACCTTATTAATGAAATGGAATACAATTATATTTACAACTGAGGAAAGGTACTGAGGAAAGGTTAACTATCATTAAAATGATAATCATTCCTAAAATTCTCTATATTATACAATTTATTTTAATACTTCCCAATAAAGTTTTCATTAACAAGATCAATTCCCTGCTATTAAAGTTTTTTTTGGTTTCCCAGGAAACCTAGAATAGCACTCAAATACCAGCTTTATAGCTGGAACAAAGGGGGCATAGCTTTTCCTGATTTGAACCTTTATTCTAATGCAGCTATTATTAGATCCATAGCACAACTTTTAGATAGATCATATCAGGCCAAATGGAAACTATTTTAGGAATCCTCAGCTATGTTATTAATATCGAAACCACAACCTTACAAATTAGAATTAATAAACAATCCAGTACTATGGATACTTAAAGATTACTTCATGTTACACAGCATACACAAATATTCATTTAGCTACTTGCATAATATATTAATAAACTTTAGAAATTTTATATTTAAACACACAAGATACAAGGAACTTTTCTTTACATTTTTCACGATAGCCTTTACTCAAGAATCCTTACAATCCTCAGATATAGATAAAATTACCTTACTTAAACAAAAAGGTCTTTTGTATTGGTTCCAACTAATCACAGATGAAAGGGTTAAGGATGCAGATCAGATAATAAGTGAATATCAGTTAGACAAATCCCTTTGGCTTAACATACAATCCCTCAGATTATTTTTGCAAAATAAGATAGACCTGATTATTCCTGCTAATAAACAGGTCATTAGTATACTACTAGTTTTTTTTAATTCAGTTATTCAACATAAACAATCTTATTCAGACAAAATGGCATTTATATACAAACTTATTAGAGAAGAAACATATTGTTGTCCAGCTAATTTCTGGAACTATTTTTATTTAACAAATAACACACTTCCAAGGGATCTAGATAAAACAAATATATTAGAATCTGTAGGGAAAACAACACTTTCACTTAAATGGAAAATATATTCCTGGAGATTTTTATATAGATCCTTCTATACTCCTCAACTAATGAACAAAATTAATGGTAAACAAAATATATGTAACAGGTATAAGTCTAATATAGACATTGATTGGACCCATATGTTTTATGACTGCCCTGCTTTAAGTGTATTTTGGAAAAACATTAATGAATTCCTGCAAGCAATATTCACAGATAATTTTGTTTTAACCAAATCATTAATACTCTTCAATACACCCATACCTGGTTGTGTAAAGAAAGTTAAACATTCCTTACTTTGGGCAATACTGGCAGTAGCCAGGAAAACTAAAACAAGGAACTGGATATCTGAATCCTCTCCTTCCTATAATGATTTTAAGAAAATTCTAATGGAAGTTTGTCAATTACAGATGGCAACTATGACATCTAGAACATCTAGAAAAACTTATAACTATCATTTATGGATTAATTTGTAGAATTTGTTGAAAAGAGATTGACAACAATAACATATAAATTAAATTTTAACCTCTTTATGTTTTATATATATGGAAAAATCAAATACTAGTCAACATAATGATATTCAAAGGATGTCTTTGTAAATAGTTTTAGTAATTTCATTTTATTTGTTAAACATGGTTATGTGATTGCCTATGTGAACATCTTTTGAATTGTAAACATTTTATGCTAAAAGAATATGTAATTGTTTATACTTATCTCTTTAAAAATCAATATTTTTTTTAAAAAAAGCAGTTATCTCTTTTGACAAACTTACATAAGCAGCATCACAGTACTGAAGAGCTTTGAACTTTTAATGTTTGCTTCTACTGATATACATTTTAAGATGACTTAAATGTAGAATCAAAGATGTATGTGACATTTAAAGAAAAGTCAGAAAATATTTTTCTTGCATCTTTTTGTAAAGTATCAACACATTTTATAGTTTTCATGCCCTCCCACCACAATAGGACAAAACTGTCCAAATCAGGACTTTACTGCAGGAAGTGTGACAAGTAGCAGCCCTTTCAACTAGGTACACTGATGCTGTTTATAAGAATGTCTTCTGTGCTTTCTTGTGACATCCTTCCAGGGGAAGATGCATATCTGGTAAACAGATCATTGTGATGTGACATTTTACACCGACTTTGAGTTAGTCCTTACATAAGTGGAGTGCATGAGCATTTTCTAGTCAACAAAGGGAATGTAACAATTGACAGCAACCATGATATACATCTGCATTTACTTTAGATAACATGTGCTATATGCCCATTCATTAAAACATTAGGAAAGGGAAATCTAAGGTACTTTAACTAGCTATCTATATAAATAAACAAATGAATAAAAATACAAATATTTCCACTGTTGGCACTGGGGAACAGAATTACTTTCAAATTCTTAAATTTCCTGTAGCATCTGTTACTTATACATGAAACTGTAAGGATCCCTTTGAACAGTGACAGTTTTGACTCCTGAGGAAAACGTTTGGGGGGAGGAGAATGTCAATTCACTTTGGACTACAAAAACGTATTTTGAACAAAGGCCTGCAATTTAGCTACTTTTTGGGCTGCAGCTGTATAACTCCTTAGCATACTGTAAAATAAGCCCAGAGACACACACAAAAGAGCACCATTCAAGAAATAAAAGAAGCAGTCCTGTTACAGAACATATACAACATTGCAGTGACACTAATCCCATTATATGTCAATGGCATGGAAATAAACCACTACTTCTTTATGTCTAGCATGACTCTTATAAAGCAGACTTGAAATGGATTATAGGAAAGAGAAAGGCTTGAAGGAAAACAAGATCACATTGATATGTCAAGTCCCATACGCAGCCATTTTGCAGAAAAATATATTAAAATTCTATAAGAACCAGTCAGAGTGATTCTGAGGTGTTAAAATAGATCAGGAAACAAATATAAAGTAAAAAAATAGATAGCTCTAAGGTGGAGTTTTCCTTTAAATAACATAATCATATGTTGCAACAAGCTAAATATTTTTATCAGCTTTTGGTGGTAACCAAATTCCATAAGTTGCAAAGAGACAGTAATGATTTCAAACAAGGTAACCTGTTTTCTTGGCTGAAACAAGGTTCTTCTTCAGGGCAGACTACTACTACAAAGTTGGGAAGATACATTGTTCCATTTACTGTTGTCACTCCATGCTTGACTGAATATCAAAATAAACAGATAGTATGTAATGAAGAGGATATCAGGACCATCATGTACCATCTACAGTACCTCTATATCCAGTCAGTATTTCCGCCATTTAAAATGTTCTACTGCTTTCACCATTTTTAATGTCTCTTTATCTTTGGTAACAGCATAAATCCTGTGCGGCTTGTAGAATTGTTACATTAGTTACTGCCTCCTTGTTCACTGTTATTCCAGACAGTATTAGTACTCTGGCTATAAGAGATGTTTTATATAATAATAATACCAAGTTTAGAAAAGGAAATTTTAAATTCTGTTTATTCTTTCAAATTTAATTTTATCTAACAATAGTTATATATTTGATGGTAAAATTTATAACTAAACATAGAATAGCAATACGAATACACTTAATGTTAGAACCATAGTGAAGGAAGAACAAAGGGGGCTACCTTAGGAGTTAGCTACTGGGGGAGGGGTTATTGGGTAGATGTGCAGCACCAGAAATGTATTGCAGAAATTCATTCAGTATCAGAAGAGGAACTACTTTATTTTTGGAGTAGCACAAGTCTGTGGACTTCCCAGAATGCCAAATTACCTAGATACTTCTCTTCTTAATTCTATCTATATGAGAAAGCCAGTATGTATTTAATGATATGAATCCTTATAAGAACTGTATTTGTAAGACATTTATAGATGACATTTTTTATTTGAACAGTGGAAGCTAATGACACTTTTATTTATACTTTGTTGATGAAGTTAGTCCCACTAGGCTAGTTGCCTTTTTTTCAGGGGAGACCTAAGGTGGAATTTTTACCTCTAGTAGAGAAAATTTGATATGGATGTGAGGAAACTTCCCCGACTCTTTGGAGCTGGTAGGTGGTGGTCGTAACTTAAATGTTAAAAAAGTTACTTTGCAGTTTAGAACTGATGAACTGGAAGACAAAATGTTAAAAAATGCATGCAAGGTTTGTTCAAAACTGTTGATAACATTGTGAATGTTAGAGATGAGAGAAACTTATAGAATGGAGGGTGAAGGTTGGAAGCTGTTTTGAAATGTGAAAAAAAAACATGATTAAATATTTTCTAGGAGTTATTTTTATGGTGGTCATAGATGGCCATTGAGATATGCTGGCCAGTCTAAATCATTAATGGACTGGCAAAGAAAGTATTTTGTAAATGCACTACAAGAATGGTTAAAGGGATGTTTTGTTTATGAAGATTTATGTATTGGAAAAGTAAAATTTATATAGAAGAAAGATAAAAAGAATTAAATAAAAATTAGAGCCTCATCATGTTAAATAATACAGATTATAAAATTTGTATGGGAATAATGCCAGGGAGAATAGAAGGAATGGTAAAATATATTATGGAAGAAAGTATATTGAGAATTGTTATTAGCTGTGAGATAAACTCTGGATGATATTATGAATGAAATTCAGGATGTGAAACGTATTGTAGGTGACATCAGTAAGGCATTTGATATGTAGGAAATTATGCTTTGTGGGCTCTTATGCAGATGTATGGAGTAGGTAATAGAATTAAGAGTGTGAGTTTGTTATTATATTAAAGTAAAACAGTGAGAATATTAGTGAGGGGGTGGCATAGTAAAGAAATATACATGAAGTATGTATAATACAAGGATGTCCCATGAGTTGACTATTATTTGCTTTGATGATGAATACAATAGTGAGTAAAAGCAGCTTACAAAATGAAAAATATTAGATATGTGCTGTAAAAGGAGGTGGTGATACTGGTAGTTCTGACATATGCAAACAATATAGTTGTAGATGCTAACAATAAAATATAGATGAGGGAAGTGTTGGTTTGTCTAAATAGACAAATAAAGGAAATGGGAATGACCCCGAATAAAGATAAAAGTAATAGTCTAGGTGATGTGGTGAAAATTGGTGGTGTGTATTTTTCAATGAATGAAGTGTCTTTGCTAGGAATAATGTTTTGGAAAACGTATGTAGTTGTGATACAGTAGTAAGGGTTGATAAAAAAGATGAAAGAAATATGTCTTCTGTGAAGGAAGTATGTGTTCAGGAAAAAGGTTTATCTAGTTAATTTGGTATTAATGGAAAACACAGTATATATGTTGAATGTTTATATGATCCCAGTAAAATATGAAAAGGAACTTGTGCAATCGGAGATTTCTTTCATAGGGGGTTTAAGATTATACTCAGTGAAAACAGATGTGTTGTATATGAGTGAAGATGAAGGGAATTGGGGTTACTAAATTCAGTTGTTTATTCTGCTTCTTTTAACTTGTACACAATAAAGTGGGTAAAGGAAGAGATTGAGAATTTCAAAGTAAGAATGTGTAAATATTAATACAAAAAAATCTGCGATATGATGAGAAAAATAGAAAATATGTGAATGAAGAAATTAAAAATTGCCAAGATAAAATATTAGCTCGAAAAATAAAAAAATGTATTATACAGAGAAAGACAGAAATATGTGGTATAATAATGTGATGAAACAATATTATTGTGTAAATATGTAGGAAATTTTGCTGGAAGAAGTGATTAAAGCCATTAAAGAAAGGACAATGTGGTGTACCAAGAAAGTAGAGTATTAAAATTTCCTCTGAAGACTCTAATAAATAAGTTACCAGTAAAGGGGTATCTGCCATTTCAAAAGAAAGTTGAAAGAGTGTGTTAATTTTGTGGGAAGGAAGATATAATAGAGCACAATTTTTTAAAATAAAAAATATAGTGGTGAAACTCTGGAAAATAAGTTGCGTGAAAACTTTTTGTGTGAATATTAATAATATAAAAATATAGATATGAATATGACTATGTATGAATACTATAAGAATTATGAGAAAAAATATCTGGGAAGGGTAGATAATTTATTTTATGTAATATGGGTTATTTGGAATGAAAGAGTGAATTAAATTTTGTTTTTTAATTTGACATGGATTGTTGCAGATATATTCTGAAGTATCAGATTATGGTTGTGGATGAAGGAGTGGAGGTTAATTGTGGAAGAATAAAAATGAGGATGTTATAAGAAAAATGATAAATAGTAACAATAGAAATGTGTATGTATGTGTATATATATATATATATATATATATATATATATATATATATATATATATATATATATATATGGGAGCCCTTCATTTGTTCGAACTTTCAAATGTTCAAATCTCATATGGCTGATACCATATGAGCGAACATTTGGAAGGCTGACAAATGATAGCGGAGATCCCACTACAGTGTAGGACTGGCAGATTCCTCTTTCCTGCACTGTAGTGCGATCTCGGAGTGAGAATATTTAAGAAGCAGGGGGGTTGGGGTGCACGTGGGTGGGTGCAGGGGGGCTTGCCTCCCTGCATAACACAGTTTTACTGTGTTTACAGGTGGGTAAATGGTGCTATTTCAGGATGTCGATCTTTCGGAATGTCGATCATATGGTGTCAGCCATATGAAAGTCAGCATTCTGAACGGTCGACATTCTGAAGTAGACCGATATATATATATATATATATATATATATATATATATATATATATATATATATATATATATATATATGTATAAACACTTTATAATCTCAAAATACTGAAATGTCGAATTTCAATATCTCGAGGCTTTAAAGTCGAAGTCTTGAAACAGCAAAAGTGCATAACTGCAAATTCAAATATCGCAAATTCGCGGTTATGGCCTTACGCTACGTAATGTCCGGGGTTGTATGTGGATGATGTGTGGTGCCGTGTGTGTATTTAGGTGTAATGTCAAGTAACTAAGTGTTTTGTAAGTGTTTTGGGTGGGAGTTTGAGTGTATGTGAGTGTGCTGATATGTGTGATGTGTGTGTGTGTGTGTGTGTGTGTGTGTGTGTGTGTGTGTGTGTGTGTGTGTGTGTGTGTGTGTGTGTGTGTGTGTGAGGGATTGTAGAATGTGTGTGTGTGTGAGTTTGCTTTTGATTTATGTTTGTGCGATCTTGGAGTTAGTATATATAAGTAGGGTGGGTGTGGGGGGCACAGCCCCCCACATGAGGGGGTGCAGGGGGGCTTGTCCCCCTGCTTATTTGTGATGTAGGTTTGTGGATGTGTGTTGTTTTGTTTGTTTATTTTGTGGCGTGTGTGTTGTGGAATATGTGTGGTCCGGTGTTTGCTGTGTTTTCGGCATTTTAAATTTCGCGGTTTTAGGCTTCGCGGTTCTGGGCTTTCGGTGTTGTGTGGATTTGATTTCATGGTCTCAAAAAACTGAAATTCGAGATTTCAAGTCTTTTAAGATTATGAAGTGAATCTATATATATATATATATATATATATATATACATGTAAATATGTACATTATGTAAATATATAAATATGTAAATAATGTTTTTTTATGTTGTGTTAAGTGAAAGATCCCTACTCTTTTCAATAGATATCATGGGATCTTTTACCCCAACATGAGCTCCCATCAACTCAAGCAGATGGGATCTCAGTTTATGTTCCTATCTGAAGGACAACATGCCCAGGAATGCAGTAATCAAATCACCTGGTGTGGGAACAGTATCCACAGTCTTCTCATCATCCAGCAACAAATATGATTGTCCTACCATTGCGCCATTGACACTACACAGTAACTGTATTATGATAGCAGCATTTCTACATTTTCAGTGTAATTAGATTCTACCTTAATTTCTGGTTCTGAGGGCATTTCAACCTAATTACATAGAAATAAAGCCTGTGTTAATAATTAATTATACTGTCGTATGCATCCAAGACATATTTTTTAAATGTTGCTCATGGGCAGATGTTACAAGTTAATTACATCTGATGATGATCTATATCAGACGTTGGAAAACATAGTAAATGATTTTAATAATAAAGTCTACAAAACAGATGATAATAAAACTAAAAGAAGATGATAAGTTGCAGACATACTATAGCTACTGTGACTTTTCAAACAAAATTCTTAGCATTTCATGTAACACTGAAAATTAACATAACAGTGACTATTGCACTGATTTTTGCAAGCAGAAGATTTACTATGGAGGGCAATCCCACTGGGTATGGTATATGAAAATGAGGCAGTCCTGGAGCATGGCTAATGATGTTTAGCCATGTGCTCTTCCTCAGAACAGCTGCAATTTTATGATACACAAATTACCACTGCCAGTTGAGAAATTTAACTCATGCAAAAGATAGTGGTCACCCACTGATGTCAATGGATAAAGCCGTATTGCCGGTAAGTTCAATGAAGTTTAGCAGAAACATGGGAGGGGGGGGGGGGTGTCTGTGAATGTGTGCTGATTTGTGATATGAATGGATGTGTGTGTGTATATGTGTGTGTGTGTCTAAGTGGCTAGGTGCACTAGGGGGGTTAGCAGATTATTGATAATGTAGGTGTGTGTGTGTGTGTGTGTGTGTGTGTGTGTGTGTGTGTGTGTGTGTGTGTGTGTGTGTGTGTGTGTGTGTGTGTGTCTGTGTGCATACCAGAGTGTGCATGTGGGTGAATGAGTCAGTGTGTCTGTAAATCTAACAAGTCAGGGGGGATATGCAATGTGTGTGTGTGTGTGTGTGTGTGTGTGTGTGTGTGTGTGTGTGTGTGTGTGTGTGTGTGTGTGTGTGTGTGTGTTGGGAGGTACCTTTCTTCCTTTTCAATGTCATTGCCCTAGAATTCTGGACAAATCCAAAAATAATTAAGGGATAAATGGCCCCAGGTAAGGCCAATTTTCAAATATTACCCTAATTCACTTTAATAAGTTAATCGAATATCAGGGTTTGCATCAGCATGCATTTTCTAAACAATAGGTATCATCTATCATCTGGCATTATTGACTGACTGCAGTCCTTGGTGATTTCCCAAAAGATGCAAAGTTTATGAGGGAGAGAACAAATCTATGAGGTAACATTAAAGGCATTCTGCAGTCTTCTACACATTTGAGAAATATGGTGCCCATATCAACACAAGGTCACTGTTGATATGATCAAGATATTGGGTGAATTAGGGAAGAAATGGCTCTTGAGCATACTGAATAGCTGGATGGAGGGAAAGTTGTATCCCAGATTACTGGAGAATAAGCAATCGAGTGTTAGTGTACATTAACTATGGGGGCATTCACAAATGTGAGCAGTATAGTGGTATCAAACTCCTGCTGCTCTGCATGAAAATGCTGGACATGGAGATTGTTAAATGACGAATCCAGAATAGTGCAAACTAAGTTGGGATATTCAGATTGGGATGCAGCACAACTGACCCAATGTTTGTAGCAAGACAAATAGCGGAGAAGAAGTTGCAGATGAGGAATGAGTCCAAATGGGTATTCCTTGACTTGGAGAAAGTATATGGCAAGGTCCCAAGAATGTTGATTTGTGCAGTCCTGCAATGGTTTGACAGCCAAAAGGTTGGTAGAATTAGTCCAGTCTATGTACAAGGATCCAATAGCACAAGTACAAACAATGTTCAAAATCACATAGGGATTCTCAGTGTGTGTGTGCATATCAGGATTCAGCTATGAGATCACTGGTACTCATACTGGTTATGGGCTACATTATCAAACAGGTTAGATAGGATAGATCAACAAAGCTGCTGTATGCAGATGGTATGGCATTGCAAGCAGACTCTGACTAGGAACTTCAGAAAATAATGGGGGAATGGAATGCAAAACTGAAGGCACATGGGATAAAATGAGTACAGACAAGACAGTTGTCATGGCAGCAAATGGTGGAAGTAAGAAGATGCTGAAAATTTGAAATAGAAGTAAAAATGGTGGAACAGGTTAACAGATTCAATTATCTGGATGGGGTGGCTGAGAAGAAGGGAAGTTTGAATGAGGAGGTCAACGCTAGAATCACAGGGGCTGCAGCCAACTGATAAAAACTTTCAGGAGTAGTGTGTGACCAAAGAATGTCAAAGAAGCTGAGACATATCGTGTATGAAAACTATAGTGAGACCAATACTCCTTTATGGTACTGAAATTGGGCAGTAAAGGAAATGGAGGCAGAGATAAAATGCCTGAGATGGGTGGTAGGATGGACACTCTAAGATATGCAAAACAGGAGTGGGACGTTGGCATAATGGTTAAGGTGTTTACCTTACAAACACAAGATGCAGGCTTTGATTCTCACATAGGGTAATTGTCTAGGCTGAAAATATCTCGCTAACGCAGTTAGCCTAGTACTACTCTATGAAGCTATGAACATATAAAAATATTCCACCAGAGCAGAAGCCAAAGTAGCTTCAATTACAGAGAAGATCTAAGAGAACAGATTACAGTTTTTTGGGCACATAAGCAGAAAATCAGAAGACAATTAGGCAAAGACGTTTTTGGAGAGACAGGAAGAAGGCAAAAGAAAACAAAGGCTCCCAGCAAAGGGATGGATGGATTGCAGGAGGAAATAACCGTGACAGCCATACATGACTGTCAAAAAAGGTGGGAGAGTGGTATTAAATTGAGAAAGGTTTCAATAGTTAACTGGACACCACAAACTCTTATAGAAAATGGGAAAAAAGAGGGTTGTGATAATGATCATAATGATTAGGATAAAAAATTAGGATAACTCTCATAATGTGATACTGTAAGACAAGAAAATTATATTTAAATTCAGATAAACTTGCTGAATGAATATAACCAGAGCCCTGAAGTTGCATTCATTTTTGCCAGAGAAATTGCCACTGGTCCATTACACTGTGTATGCAATTTCAAAAAATTGAAGGATAACATTTTCCACTGAACTTTTCACTAAACAAACTGAAGTAGACTAGCCAGTTTAGCTATTTTGACAGTTGTACAACTGAAGGTGGTCGTGTATTGATATTCATTAAAGATAAATACACCTCCCAGATTGGTTAAACAGTATGATTCCCTGGAGATACTTCAGCCAATAAATTGTTGGTAGGACACCTATTCAAGTAATTGCAAGCTACAGGACCCCCTCCTTGAATCAGGACACCTATTCTACCTATTTGTATCTAGATGAGTCTATCAAGAAACATCCAAACACCATGGCATTGGGCTTCTTTAACTACCCGTCCATTGACTGGGTAAATTACTCTTGCTCTACCTCACTTGCCCAAGGGTTCCTCAACTTCATTAACTCCGGTGCCCTGGACCAGCTGGTTGACATGTCCACAAGGGTTGCCAGCATCCTAGATTTTCTGCTTACCAATATGGGGGGGCACTGTAGTACCCCCACTGTGAGGTCTTCCCTAGTGGGATCTGGCCACAAATCAGTCTCATTCGAAGTAACTATCACACCTGACCCCCCCCCCCCCCCGCAACAACTAAACTAAAAAACTTCCCCAAAGCAGATTATAACCTCTTACTGGATGGTATAAATAACTTTATAGCACCTCCCCCCTCAGATGGAACTGGCAACTATGCTGAGTTCTACAACAGTGTTTTATACTAATACCTGCATAACTGCATTGACTTGGTAGACAACTGCCATTAACAAGCTTTACAATAACAGGAAGAAATTGATGCCTAAAAGTAAGAGGAAGTGAGTCCTAAACTGGAAACACTCCCTCCTTAGCTTAAATAAGCAAATAAGAATTCTTGTGAAGTCCTCCATAGCAAACTACAAATACAAATTAACTTCCTCAATTAAGGACAACCTTAAGGCATTCTTTAGTTACATTCGTAACCTAAAAGGAAAGGCCCAGATACGTGCCAGACTGGTAGTTAATGATACCACATATACTGAGCCTTTGCACATAGCTAACCCGTTAGCCAACAAGTTCTGTGAAAACTTCACTCCCATGTCCCCACCACAGATGCTCCATGACATACCTACCACCTGTCCTATATCTTATATCTCTAAAGAGCAGGTAATAAACATCCTCTGTAAGGCCAAATACACAGCAACTATGGGACCTGATAACATCCCAGGTTGCATCCTACATGGGCTCAAACAAGAATTAGCAACAAATACTGGGTACTCTTTTCAGTCATAGTCTAAGCACCAGCTTTGTCCCAGCTGAATGGAAAACAGTTACTGTTATCTCCTTGCACAAAGGTGGTGCTTCCACTGACTGCGGAAACTATAGACCTATTAGCTTTATCTGCAAGGTCATGGAGCAAATCATCAGGAACCTTACCAACAAAGATATAGGTAATCTCCAAACACTTGACCCTACTCCATTTGGTTTTGTCAAAGGAAGATCATGCCTGTTAAACCTGGTGGACTTCTTCGAGACAGTCACCATGGCCCTGGATGAGGGGAAATCTGTGCATATAGCCTACTTAGACTTAGTCAGGGCTTTTGACACTATTTGCCAATCAGGCATCATTGACAAACACACCTAGCTAGGTATCAACCCATTCATCGTTAGATGGGTCACCAACTGTCTCGCTGATAGAACCCATATAGTCAAAATAGAGGAGTCCGCCCCCAACAGCAGTCCTGTAACCAGTGGTCTTCCACAAGGATCCATCTTGGGACCTCTGCTGTTTGGAAACTATTTCTCTGAAGTACAAGTTAAAACTAAGGTGTGTGGCTGATAAAGTTGTTTGATGACTGCAAACTGGAAGTGGTCATAAAATCTCCAAATCATGTCAACAACCTACAAGAGGGTCTTACACAAACAAATGATTGGTGCCAAAGTCATGGCCTTAAACTCATTGCAAAAAATGTGTTATCATCCCTTTTAGTAAGTGTGATGCTCCTGCTAACTACCACATCAATAACAACATGCTAAGTACGCACTCAGTGGTGAGAGACTTGGGCACACAGGTTGACAGCAACCTTACTTTTGATCACCTTTCCAAGCACCTGCAGCAATTGGAGAGACCACAAAGGTTCCTCAAGAGGAAAATTCAAGGTCTTTAGCATCTGTCCAATGTGGATTATCTGAAATCACTATCACTCTATTTTGTTTCATACAGACTACTCAGAGGTGACCAATGCCTTGCATATAAGGCAATCTTTGACCCCGCTTTATTGGAAATGCTGCATACCTGTAAGTCAAATGGTACACAGGTTACTTGCTCTAAAGACCTTAACCGGGTATGTGACATTAACATAGCCTGCTGGAGAGACAGATTTGTCTCCCAGAGGTTACCACACCTTTGGAATAGACTCCCACTTCATGTGAAACAGAGCTCCTCATTGGACTTCTTCAAACACAGTCTGAATGATTGGATAGGTGACTGTAAATTCATCCTGGAAGTTCCACCTGTGTCCCTCTTTTACAGGGGCAATTGGTGTTGATCGTGGAAATAAGGGTATAACTCGACTAGGCTTGTAAGGGACATAGAGTCATTAGCCTAGTAACTTCTTATGATCCTATGATCCTGTGATCATAGCCTTGTATTTTTCAGATAAAATCATTTTAAGTTATGTGAATGATACCACACAAGTCCTTTAATAACAAGTATTTTTTTTTCTTACATAATGTAAACTGATGTAGAGACTGGTCATTTTAACACTCTGTTTTGCCTTAAAGGACCACTATTACCAGAAATTGAAAATAAAAATCTTTGCTTGATTTCTAGGTCACACTGAAGTCCATATGCCTCTTTATGCAATTATTTTATTTATAAAATTACCTGATTATTTCATAATTTGGTCGATATCAAAATGGTCCGATAAAAGATGTCATACTTGTCATGTGCAAAGTAAAATTAAGGAAAATGTTTCTCAAAATGGATAGATTTGAAGTCATGAAAGGAATAAAAAAGTAGACTTAGCTAACTGAAATAAGAGCCATATATTTTTGTCATATGAACACACAGGAATGTTGCTTCATCCAAGAACACGTGTATTTACACTATAAAATAACAAGGGTAAAGATGATAACAGGGTGTAGTGGTGAATCTTAGGATGAAGCTCTCTGCTAACCAATCAGTCTGTCACTATCCCTACCTATGGTCATGATCTTAGATTAGTGACTGAAAGTATGAAATCACATATAGGAATAGGTTGTTTCATCATGAACTTGAAACAGTGGCTGATAGGATGAAATCACATATAGGAATAGGTTGTTTCATCATGAACTTGAAACAGTGGCTGATAGGATGAAATCACATATAGGAATAGGTTGTTTCATCATGAACTTGAAACAGTGGCTGAATCACATATAGGAATAGGTTGTTTCATCATGAACTTGAAACAGTGGCTGATAGGATGAAATCACAGATAGGAATAGGTTGTTTCATCATGAACTTGAAACAGTGGCTGATAGGATGAAATCACAGATAGGAGTAGTGGAAAAGGAGTTTGTTCTTTAGGTTGTTTTGCTTTCATATAAATGTCACCCCTCCCTCTCAGACTGATATACACCACGCCAATAAACGGGTTCTAAACACAAGACCACTATCTTTTACCTGAATATGTTTATACAGTACATTACTGAAATTCTTGAAGCTTGCACAAAGCTCCTTAGACCTGAGAATCTGGTTAAATAATATTCAGACTACTGATGTTTTAGCAGAACAGAAACCAGCAGGTTCAGGCAGGTAAAGTGATGAGCCATTTGACATCTAAAGCTCAAGCTAGAACTGGAAGCAGCTTGAAATCTTTCGGAGTCTGAATTGTGAATTTAGTAAAGTATTAATTTTTGTTGGCGACATTGATTTATGCTCCTATAAAAGCTAGTAACAGAGACAAAATATATATTGCAGAGTCTGGGAGTTTCAGACAAAAAGAAAAGACAGGAACTTAGCAGGGAAAACGTCTTTAGGGAGTCTGTATATTTTCACTCTGGTTAAACCAATTGCAGCCTGCAGGCACAGGCTGGAAACAGAAAGAAACCAAAATATTTCTGAGTTTGGAAAGAAGTGTTTATTAGGGACAGATGACTCATTCTTTTTGACACATAAATGCTAAAAGGGAAAATATTTATTTTGCAGAGCCTGAGAGTTATTAAACATAATGGGCAGGAACCTAAAAGGTGAATCTATTCATCTGCTCTGAATGTTATATTTCTGTTTTAAACACATCACTGTCACATCCATGCTCTTATCTCTCTCCTAATGCCACTTCAAATTTTTAAACATAGAGTGTGATAGGAGAGCTGTATCTTTCTGTTACATAGGAAATTACTTTTCAATGAGGGAAAACTATGCAAATCTAATACTCCCCTAGCTAGAGATTTAAACTTTAGAAAAGATGTCATTTTTTGGTTGTCAAAAACTTCCTGACAAGTGATCAGATGGAAAATACTACACAACAAGACTGACAAATAAACTAGGATTGGGCTAAAATGTCATACCAATAAGGCAAGCAGAAAAGGCAAGTGTACCAGGTACCTTAGAATAAAGCAGAGCAGGTCTATGAAAAGGTGGGGGGTGCAATGCTAGACAGAAGGAAAAAAATGAAGGTACTTAAAGGGCATAACAGACTGAGCTGCCAGTATTTGCTAGCTAATTTGACAACACAGAGTGTTAAAGCTAATGTAGAAAGCAGCAGTATTTTTCAATGCTAAAATATGAGCCCAAGATACTAATACCAAGGATGCATGTTAATTTAAAGGACAGCTGAATATGACAGCTGTGCAATAGGGTGAAAATGGTATATGAGAGTGAGAGACAGAGAGAGGCAGCTACATGTAGAATAAGTTAGAATGATTAGCTTATGGAGGAGAGGAATAGCGAAGAGGAAGGTGTTCTTGCTGTGAGCTGGCATTGTGATTAGTAAACTTTGTGGAAATAAGGGTGTTCATCTCTTAAACAGTCATTTTTAAGAGATGGAGATAACAGGGCTTTGGAGAGAGGTAAAAGAGCAACAGATGTGGGTTATTCAGTTGTGGGACATTGGGCTACTATAGAGAACAAAGCAGGGGTTGAAAACTGGCAGCAATCAAACAAATGGTAAATAGGGGAACATGGAAGAATGGTTAGTAGAGGGGGCAGAAGAGATGAAGCACAGTATGAGGCTGGGGCCTGAAGAGAATAAGAATGGCACAGAAGAAGACTAGTGTGAAACAGCAGAGGTTACAAGAAAATAAGACAGTGAGAGGGTATTTTTAATATAGCAATAACCCACGCCTGGGTGTGGGTAATGCGGGATTTACCCACGGTTGGCGTGGTTTGGTCCCGAGAGCGAAGCCTGAGGGACCAAACAAAGACAACCGTGGGTAAATCCCACATTACCCACACCCAGAAGTGGGTTATTGCTATTATACTATGACATTATTTAAGAAAATAAATAATTACTTTTCTTAAATAATGGCATTGTATAATGCCTCTTTGCTGCCCTTCCGCAGCTGTCTGGTATCCACGGCAGTTCTGATGTACTGCACATGCCTACGCAGTACATCAGAGCTGTGGCCAAAAGCAACGGAGAAAGCAAGATCTCCATTGCTTTTTACTGTCTCGCTATGTTAAACCCATTTAACATAGCGAAACAGTAAAAAGCAAAGGACATCTTGCTTTCTCTGTTGCTTTTTTTTTTTTAAACCTGTCTCGCTATGTTAAATGGGTTTAACATATCGAGACAGCTTTAAAATAAGCAACGGAGATGTCTGTTGCTTATTTTAAAGCTGTCTCGCTATGTTAAACCCATTTAACATAGCGAGACAAGTTTTAAAAAAAGCAACGGAGAAAGCAAGATCTCCGTTGCTTTTTACACACTGTGTCGCTATGTTAAAGGAGTTTAACATAGCGAGACAGCTTTAAAAAAAGCAACGGCGATCTCCGTTGCTTTTTTTAAACCTGTGTCGCTATGTTAAACTCTTTTAACATAGCGAGACAGTGTTTTAAAAGAGACTTATACTAATGGAAAAAGTCCGGGCGACCGGAGTTTTTTCCATTAGTATAAGTCGATTTACAACGTGCACGCTGGCCAATCAGCGTGCATGTTTTGGAATATTAATGGGGGGTCATGGTATAATTGTATTTATGTAATTCTTTGTTTTTTAATTGGATAAGATAACTGGTCTTTGGACCCTTCAGCTACAATGTAGGCCAGAAGGCATAAAAAAATGCAGTGTAGTAAAAAAAGGAAATGTTACCATGAAAGTAATTAATAACAAGGCACATAATAAGTAAGATATACAGAAATGTCAAAAGCCAGTAAGCAAATTTAAGACATTCTGGCATGAATCATAATGAGATCACAGCTGTAGTGTAGGAGAATAAAGCCCTGACTACAACTCAGGTAACCCAACTTTGATTAGTGGATTGGACATCTGAGGCACTGGCAGTGAATGATGGGCATGTCTGTCCTGGGGTATGGAGGGGAATGGCACATGTTCAGGGCATATGAAGTACTTTGAATTCCTTGATGGATACTGACAGAAATAATACTTTGAATTCCTTGATGGATACTGACAGAAATAACCATGGTGTATAGCTGAAGGGGAGGGGGGCAGGGGATACTACTAATGTCCATCCCTTGCAAAAGTGTGGATCAGATCAGCGCTGGTGCCCATTGCATCAGAATGTTGCTGGTTATGCTCAGGAGTAGAGGTTAAATTGGGAAAAAAGCATGGCAGTAGTAAGACGGTGTCCCAGGATGTTGCAATCCTCTATGAGGCCCCAATCTTAATGTAGTGAAAGTCTGTGTGGAGATAAAAAGGTGGTAGAAAAACCTGGCAAAGGAAGAGAAGCAATGAGGTCAGCTGATCATCAGCTGTACTGAGAAAAGAATAGTATAAAAAAGGTTCTGCTAGTTTATTTTGATCCATTTCATGGTTAAACTTAGTAAGGGCATTCTGGTAGAAGTAGTTTAGTAAAATATTTGACATGGTCTTCCACAAAAGTCTACTGAATAAACTCACAGGACAGTGGATAATTCAACAGTCAGAAGGGTAAAGAGGTGACCAAAACAGAGGACCCAAAGGGAACTTTATCGGGTGAGACCTGGGTGACTAGTAGTGCATTGAGGGAGATGATGCAGATCCTGCACATTTTCATTGTTTCATCTTTGACATAACCAGAAAGACACACTTTATAGAAATGTAGCACTTTTGTCCCTATAACACTCTAATGGGACTTCATCCGAATACAATTACTTTTAACACCTTTTAATTTAAAACCTTTTAGTGATCACATGTGGTGCTATTACAAAAACTATCATTCATGCTGAAGGAAGGGTTTTAGACAAGGATATATTTTATACAATATGTTTTTATGCATCATATTTACACAATGATTATATTTTATTTTATTCTTCTCAATTCAGTAATACTTATAGATTTAATTTAAGATGTATGGCGTTATGTATTTATATGCATATACATTTTATGGTTGTGATACCTTTAGGATGGCAATGTTTTAAAGTTTTAAGTTTCAATAAAATAAGCATGTTCATTTTTATTAATCAGTTTGTAAGATGTTACATAATTGCTGGTTTAGGGTCATATGTGTTAACTAAAAGTTTTTAAATTAAAAGGGTTTGAAGGTAATTGTATTCGAAGAAGTCCTATTTATATTAGAGGGACAAAAGTGCTAAATTTAAATACGTGTGTCTTACAGTACCTTGGACTATTGCTTAAATATAGTTCATGTTTGTCATTGGAAGTTCCCGGTTTAAGGTTTGCCATGGTTTCATCTATGGCAACCAAGATGTGACACCCCTGCACTGGCCCAGTAATCAAGGAGCCTCAATCATCACCATTAACATCAGTGAGGGACGTGCACATTGGGATGATTACAGGTACACACACAGTAAAGTACAATTTCCCTTAAGGGCACAGTGAGATCACAGTCAGTCTGGGGCTGGTTTCTCCCTCTCTCTCCAGATCCCCAATAAGACTCCCCACTGGCACAGCTATAGCATTTAGATCTCAGCTGAGTGGTCAAGCCAAAACCTCCAGCACCCTCTCTGTCCAACCAGTGCTAAATGTCCCTGCCCAAGTAGCTGACATACACACACTTTGAGATTTGATTTATATACAGATACATAGACACTCCTGGGGAAGGCTGGCATAGGTTTACTAGCTATGCCCCCTTCTGTCCAGACTATAAGGTAGTAATCACTGCCACCAACCAGCTCTTTATCAGCTACTACAAGGCCCTTAGAAAGGGTGACCAATTCCACTGTGAAATGTTACTGTTATCCAAATGGTAAGTGTGACCAAGACTTGAAGGCTATTTAGGAGTGAACTATACAGTGTCACCAAATACATGTGCAAGTACCCTAAGAGCTTACATATCTCTAAACAAGCCAGCCACAATTAAAAGGTTTAAATATATATATATGTGTAATAATAAATAAAAGCCAATACTCAATAACTGAACACAGTGACGACAGAGTTCAGAATCACAGGAAATACTTTAAAACAACACTGCAGGACAGTCTCACATAAATACAGAAAACAGCTAAAATAATTGTTACTGCATTCCTATCTATATCTAAGAGATAATATGCCCTAAATGACTTACTTACAGAGCCAGGCAAATATAGATGAAAAGTGCTGAAGAGAGAAAGTTTCTACGCAAAAGACAAATACAAAATGCACAGACCTTTTCTGAGAGATAGTTCTTAAATTAATAATACACATTACTGTTGGGTTAGCTGGATGACCTCTGTGTCAAAAATACTTATCTTTTAGTAGCTTGCCTGGAAGTGGAAGTCATAAAACAGCTAAATACTTTTACCTTTGAAACCTTTAATTATTTCTGTTTTCAGACAATAGAAAGAACTCCTAGCTGTAGACATCCTGTCTCCTAGCTGAAACTGAGAGATACCACAGTTGTAAACAATTTCAACTTATTTTCATAGAGTTTTGCAAGTTAACTCTGTATGTCCCACTTTCTTACTATCAAAACATGCATTTGCATAGGCATATAGTTCATATTAATTTCTGTTCTTTTCCAGTAGAGTAAACTGTGCTTACATTCTTGAAGCTCAGCCCATAACATACAGTTTAACATAACATATAGTTTTCTTCCATTGTAAGATAAGCATACAAACCATATTACTATTCACAAGTAACATAGAATTATTTACAAAATTCCAGCCAGCTGGGCTGGCAGCCTTCACACGAGGGTACACAACAGACATACTTTGTATCTCAAGTGGAGTTTAAAGCTACTATAGAGAACTTATTGCTGTTAAGCAAATTTTTCAACAGTTTTCACAGCAGAGTTCCCTGCTTGGCCACAAGGACGGTACTAGGGTTTTGACAGCACTTGGCATCCATGTGAAGGAGATGGTTATACAGGATCGAGGAGCAATTGCCCCAGGTCAGGTTGTACCAGACAACAATTTATCAGTATAGGCAGAGAGAACTGCTTTTTCAACAGCAACTCAATGGATATTGGCAAACAGACTATTATTGGATGGGCAGCTATGGAGATTTGAATATAAATTAACAACATTTCAAAAAGTACAGGGGGAAATGCATATTTCTGGGAATGCATTAGAGTGAAAAGGGTGCCAAAAGGGCTTCATTATTGGAAATACCCAACTAGCTTAGTAGAAGGTGCTGAACTCCATAAGGAATTATTGAGAGACATGGATGTAAATTAATGGAGACTTTTATGAGAAATCATGAAAAAGAAATGGACAGGTTAGTGACTGAAATCACTCCCCCAGATTCACTAATCTTCCGTGCAGGACTAACCTAGTCCAGCATGGAAGTGCCCATGTAGGAGCAGGACGACAGTGTGCCATGCATAATAATGAAGGCGTGCTGCCCGAGCTCCTAGGCTTACATGGAGTGTGTACGAGTGCAGGGGGCATGTCTGAGAGCAGAGCTCTCAGAATAAACATGCCCCTGCAATGTAGAACAGCAGAAGCTGTTAAGAAACGAGTGAGATCACTCATAGATGTCCCCATATCCTCACCAACAGTCCCCCATGTGTACAACAGCAAACGGACATATAAATTAAAAGAAGAAACCCTTTTATTTTTTTAAAAATCCAATTAAAGTTAACCGTAGGTGTGCGGGTGTACCCATCGCTTAGCTGCAGTTAATGCAGCTTAAATGGCTGAAGAGGATAACAAGGAAGATATATGCAAATGAAGCAGTATAGCAATATTGTAGTGGGCAGAGCACTCGCCTTACGAGCAGGCATTCCCAGTTCGAGTCCCAATGCAGCACATTCCATTTCCATGTGAAATCTGTATATGAACATTTATTTGCTGTATAACCTACTAAATAACATTTAAATGTGAACTGGAGTAATGCATTAAATGCACATGTGAAGTGTCAGTGTCATAATGAATAAGGCACTAGTAAGCAGGTTTAAGCAAAAATAAGCAGTAGTAAGCATATATAAGCACTAGTAAGCGTGTTTAAGTGCATTTCCACAGGGTAAGCATTGCCTGCACAGATTAAGCAAAGTAGAAGCTTACTGAGTGTAAGAAACTGTAACCAGAAGTAAGTACTGCTTAGCTCCATGCAAACCCGCGCAAACCCACTTACAACTGCTTTAAAGTGCCTTAACCACTCTGTATTCAACGGCCCATGTTCTGCCCAGAAACAAAATAAACAGTCTCTGCAAGGCTTGAACTCAAGATTTTGTACACTACAGTCATAGTAATTAACCACTAAGCCATCATAGCAGTACATAAGATTGAAGTTTCAAAAAACAAATCCTCACCATAGGAAAATCAAACTGAACATGTGAAAGAAATCTATGTACAGTGTGATGTGGTATAACCTGCTACATAACATAAATATGTGAACTGGAGTACTGCCAGTAAGGCCAGATGTGAGGTGTTATTGTAATAAAGTGTTGAAGTCCCCAGGACCCCATACAGTGTATGTACATATGAATCACGGATACCAGACAAATATATAACATGTAACGAATAACAAATCAATGCCAAAAGTAAAATATAATGCAAATTAAATATTAAGCAAGGCTAAGCATTGCACAGCTCAGCTTAGTTGGGGTAAGCAATGTGTAGGCCGGCTAACTCAATTTGCCCAGTAGTATGCCCTTTTAAGCAATGCCAACATTAGGTAAGCAGGTGTGCTCATAATTTACCCTTTTCAAAACCATCCAATCACGGGAAAGTGTGAGAAATCAGGCATATATAAACCCCACAGGTGACAATAATTCCCATAACTGGTTGCAGCTCCCTACTGTAGGCAGAATGGCTGCAGTTGGGGAAGGCACTCGATTTAGAGCGCAGTGCTGGGGCACACAGGAGTCCAGATTCATGGTATGGCTCCTGGTAAAACACCATGAGGAGAAACTACTGCAGGGCCACTACCAGGGCTCTCAGTATAAAGTAGAGGCCTGGGACAGCCTCGCTCGTGACCTCGCCAGTGCCACTGCCGTCCCCCAGACTGCTGAGAAGGTCAGGCATCACCATGCTGACCTGAAGCAGTGGAGGGGTGATCTCTTGGACCAGTGGATCCAAGAAGCAAGGGAGATGGCTGATGCCCCAGCACTGTGTAAGTACCCAGTCTACTACATAGATAATGATTGCCTAGCTTGTGTATACTATGGATAGGTAATGGCTAAATATCACTGTATTTCTCTGACAGCTGCAGATGAGTGGGCTGCGAACCAGCAAGCCCATGTTGCTAGGCTACAAAAGCTGCGTCGTGAGGCAGGTTAGTAATATTCCTGTATGTACTGCCATAACAGATAAATATAACAGTTCTGGAAAGTGTTGTACCAGTATAAAATGTATTGTGTATGGGATGTACTGAATAAATCAGACAATATGGCAGGAAGACTGTTATATAGGTTGCGTGGAACTAAAGGTGTAATATCTTGTGAATAAAAGTATAACCCCTAGAGTGCTTGTGTACATCCTGCTTTCATATGTTGTTGTAGTGTTGCATTCTATAAATAGCAGTGTTGTGTCAAGCAGTGTTACCCACACTGATGAATGCAGGCAAAATGTGTAGGAAGGTCAGTATAACAATGTTGGAAGTCCCAAGAGGTCAGTCATATAGAACAACTAAGGGAGACTTAGACAGAAACCATTGGAATGTTTTACACCAATTTCCTGATAGCACAGTGTACTGTGATGTCAATTATAATATTTTTACCACACACAGCAGGGGTTTGAATCCCGGGAGTGGTAGTAAGTTGTAGGCATAATCATACCCCACAACTGTATAGAGTTTGCTAGAATGTTCAGATAGTAAGCTGTAAGCATAATCATAACCATCAACTGTACAGACTGTGGCAGAATGTTCAGGTAGTAAGCTGCATGCATAGTCATACCCCTCAACTGTTCTGATCTGTCCAGCATGTCCAGATAAATGTCTCAAATCTGCTGCCCGGTAACCTGTTCTCCTGACAAATCAGTGTGATGATCCAAGAAATGTAGGCAGCTTATACTGACATATAATGGATAGTCAGACCTGAACATAAAAAGAGAATGTATATGGAAACAAACCTGTCATTGTAGCATCTCACCCAAAGTGTATGACAGCAATTCGCAATATATGTCACATTAACACCTGCATCCTGTCACGCCTTGACCAGAGTGTGTGCAATAACAGATTGTTAGGTATGTGTA
Organism: Protopterus annectens; assembly: GCF_019279795.1. Taxonomy (NCBI): domain Eukaryota; kingdom Metazoa; phylum Chordata; order Ceratodontiformes; family Protopteridae; genus Protopterus; species Protopterus annectens. Next base: position 297,935,987 of record NC_056741.1, on the reverse strand, counting down.
TAACAGTAACATGGAATCTGGGAGTATGTGTAGAATTTGTCAGGTAGTGTTAACAAAGATTTTCTCCACAGCTATAACAGGTAAGAGGTGTAGACTATACGTAAGACACAGTCCATGCATATACTAATCTACAAACATACCATTGTAGACTGTAGGTACAACACAGGTCACTTATATACTTGTCTACAAGCATGGAATCAGGGTGTATGTGTAGAAATTGTCAGGTAGTGTTAACAATGATTTTCTCAACAGGTAAGAGGTGTAGACTATACATAAGACACAGTCCATGCATATACTAATCTACAAACATACCATTGTACAAAGTAAGGCCATTGGGTAGTGTAATAATACATGTAAGGGACAGATCACTGCAGTGACTAAGAAAGTTATGAAAACTACAGGGATATATTAATTGTTAATTAACCTCTCTCTCTCACCCCCTCCATATGTGCAACAATAACCTTATTACACACCTCAATGGGTACGTGTACACTCCAAACTTTTGTTGGCACATATGTCCTATTTGTTTATAAATATTCACAGTTGGTTCTATGCATGTGCCGTGTTAAAATACTCCCATATTGATGGCCTGTTGCCATCAATGAAACCTGCATGCTGTTGTAATGACCACTGTTGCCCCATATATACATGTGTTCTGCTTGCTCTGCAATTGTTGTAAACTGGTGTCTTGGGTTAAGGGAATAACTATGAATGCTGTTATAACTAATCCTGAATGCTGTTGACTATGACTAACTGATATCTTTCTTAAAACTGCAACATCATAGCACATATGGGAAGGCCAGTCCCAGCGGACCCACCTGTCCCACCTCAGCTGGCCATGGCACCGGGCACCAGCATGTCTGCGGCCCAGCCTGGGACCTCCTCCTCTGTTGGTCCTGCACTACCTTCGGGTGGAACTGCCACAGGGAATGGGGCTCAGCCCCCCTGGGAGCGGGGGTGGAGAGGTACCTGTCACCTGCTGTCAGGTCCAGGCCGTGGTGCATAGGGAGCTTGACAGGGAGTTTTGAGACCAGCTATCCCAGCTTGAGGGCCGAGTGGTGCAATTAGAGGGTGAGCCTGCCCCTTCTACCCAGCCCACAGCACAGACACCTTTGGGGCCGTGAAGGTGCAGTGGTGACTGCCCATGGGTGCGGACCTCAGTCTCACTGTTTCCATTTGGGGGCTCATGAGCTTGCGACTTCCAAACACCCCTCCCAGTCCAAGGTGTTTACCCCCTACATGTTTCATATACCGCCCCTGTATGCGTCTTGTTTGTATTGTCTGTTAACCTACCCAAACTACCTCCCCAAATATACCTACTACCTCTCCCCAACATCCCACTCTCACCTGAAAAAGAAAAAAAGGGCAATCTGTTTCCACAAAAAAAATCTCATCCCATACATAGCTTCTCATTTTGCATGCATGTCCACTGGACACATGTAATCTGGTCTAATTGGCATCACAATTAATTATTGTTGTCCTTACCCCCACCCAGGGGTTTGAGTGTCCAAATTTACCTCCAAATTCAGTGTATATGCACAGCTGTTGCTGTAGAAGAAATGGGCAGCTATGGACCTTCCCTACACTCTTCCTGCACATCCCTGGCTATTATCCCTACTGTTTTTCCCTCTCTGTGCTCCTTTTTTCACCACTTTCCTATCAACCCCTTTTTCTTTTCTTTTAAAGAAATTAGTGCAGGGGTAAGTAGGAGTAAGCACTTTTAAGCAGCAGTAAGCGGGTTTAAACCTGTTTCTGTGGGGTCAGCTATGCCTACACAGGTTAAGCCATTTAGAAGCAAACTGCATATAAGACACTGCAACCAGAACTTAGCAGTGCTTACCTCCACGCAAACCCGCTAACAACTGCTTTAAAGTGCCTTAATCACTCTGTATCCAACAGCTAGTGTTCTGCCCAGCAACAACAAAAAAAAAACAGTTCCTGCAAGGCTGGAGTCCAGGATCCTGTACATCATACACAAAGTGGTTTACCACTAAGCCATGACAGATACACATAAATCTGATGTTGTCAGAAACATATCATCCAGCCCAGTCATGCAACTGTACAGAGAATATATACCAACATCTAGATGTATTTGTGTGCGTAAATATATTAATATCTAAACAGATGCAATATATCATATCTATATTTAGAAATATTTACATATATATACATATATATGAATATATATACATGCAAATGCCTACATCGACACATATATATATATGCACCTATATGTCTACATACACCAAGCAAGGTACATATATGTATGCAGATATATAGCCATGTAGGTATATACAGGCATAGTCATACATATGTAAGCTGATATATATATATATATATATATATATATATATATATATATATATATATATATATATATATATATATATATATATATATATATATATATATATATATATATATATATATAGGTATATGTGGCCATACATCTGTAGATAGCATTGGTAGATTAACAAAAACAGATATGTCCACATGCACTATTAATGAGGTTGAGAGGTCCCAAACAATATATGTCTTGTACAAATAGGCATTCCCCCCAACCAAACATGTCCGGCCTGCAATACACTATCAAGTGTTGCAGATCCCATAGCAAGGACCTGACATGACATGGCCACAAGATGTTAACAGTACTACATCCCACCTGTATGATGTCAGGCTGGTATTGGGAACTTATCATGCAGTACAGTCTCCTCCCATAGGAATTGTCAAATGTGGAAGCTATCAACATCCCCAGGATACAGATACACAGACACATATCTGCAGATACAGATATACCTATATATATAATTACATATATATAGATATACATGTGACTACACAAAACACACGCAGAGATATGTACAGTAAGATGCATATGCAGAAGGTGCACAAAATATGGAGCAGCCACTATGCCTACAGTTCACACCTAAACAACTGGACACTGTATGGGCCACCCATACAAATGACATCATTGCCTGCAACATATACCCACAGAGAGGTCATAAGAAAAAACACCACACACAGGTTTGCAGGAATGGAAAATCTCTATTTGTGTGCTATTACAGTTCTATATACTATTGCTACTGTAATTGGGATTGTCTTCACAGACATGGTGTGTGTGGGAGGTCACATCTGCTTATAACATGTGTACCATTGACTACTGACAGACATCGAAAGGACATCATAGTAAAGTACCGCTGCTAGCACATAATGTCCCTGTGGACTGCAACGGAGATATTGCCCAATATATGTGGACCTTCTGACACACTCTGTACAGTCCAGAGGTATACACATAACCCCTTAGTGCAAAACATGTGTACCATGCCTGACAATATGGATGTAGACAGCCATGTAGATTGGTATAACACATAACGACTGGTATACATTTGCCACCACCATAGGTTCTGCATTCATACACCCCTGTCTGGCCTGACACATAATAACCACTGGTACAGGGGTGCCATGGCCACACACTACCCACTAGATATTGGCATACATCTGTACAGCATCCCACTGCTCTGTTTGACATACATGACTATTTAGTGAGGCCCGGCAGCAGTACATCTGGCAAGTATCTGCACATGACATCTTACTGGATAAGTACACTAAGCTGCTAGTCATGTAACAATGCACTGTGCAGGCTACAGGCAGACTAGCTCAACACTGGCCTACATCTGCTATGGGGGAATGCACATGTACCTCATATATAGTAGGCTCTACAGGCATGTCACAGCACAGGGTAAGATACACCTGTGTGAAAGTGCATAACCGCAACCAATGTGAACACAGCCACAGCCACATATGTTAATCTAGCATAATATTACAGCATATAGACTATCTGTTCAACACCATCCTCACAGACTGACCCTACATATACTGGGCTGCTACACAGTTTGGTCTGATGGCTGTATGTTGTATGGCACATGTGTGTGTGTATCGCCATACAAACATGTATGCCAATATGATACCATACAGTGGAGTAGCACGTAACATCAGATAGGACAGGAACTAGAAAAATGACTACCACAGTCTGTACACAGGCTAAAGAACATATTAACAATACACACACTGTTGACATTCACCATAAGTACACAGACCTCAGTACTGTACAAACATCCACAGAATGTCCAGTTTATGTCATGAAATATAACCCCTACTGTACATAACGTGTAGCAGTCTGATATCTCACTGGCTTGTTATCAGATATGATGACACTAATTATGGTGTACAGCACATATGCACCACTTCATGCACGACATATGTACAAAGGTTGACAGAGTTGTGGCTGGAAGCAAATACACAGGGCCAATATTGACATGTTGCTGTGATAACCTCATGCATTTACTGTTGTAATGGGGTTTGTTGCAACATATGTCCTATGAGGGATATGAAGGCAGTAACTGTCACAGCTTTCACCATCTAAGGGCTGCAATCCTCACACTACCTTCTGCAGTCCACAGATAGATGCTCTGTGGGTAACACATGAAACCAAAGGCACAACATACTGCCCAGTTTGTAGATGACCCTGCAGATGGGGATTCCACATAAACATGGAACTGACATGGCAGGTATTGAGACATGTAGGACAGCCATATCCACACACACACTGTTAAACCAACATTACTCCAAATGCAGTATAGCACCACTTACAGTCTGTAGTCAGGTCAGGCACATCCCCCTCCTGTGTGTTGCCCTGTTTCCACGGTGTATGTTATTAGAGGTAAATCCCCAATCCATCTGAGATGCTGTTTGCCAAACAACAGATCTAGTTCCTGCTCACAGTGAATGAAAAGGGTCAACACCAACATGTTGTTCCTAGATGTTGGAGTGTGTTTCCATGCAATTGGCTATGGGTATGTTACCACAGCTGTTCCACATGCAATCAGCTAGGAGAGGGCTGCAATTTGTGCAGAGAACATCAGCTGATCATGAGCATCACTTAAAATACACATGCTGCTGCCTAAGCAAAGCAGGTGAAGGTCTCCACATCCACCAGAGAGGGAGTGGGTGAGGCAGACACAGGCAAATACAAGTCAGGCAGAGGTGGGAGAGTAAAACTTAGGCATATTTGTGTCACACACCTACTAGCACAGGGTATCAAACCCTTGACAACTATGTAGTGCTATCACAGTTCTATGCAGATATTGGATGGACCACATGGGTTACCTGTTGTGGAGTCCTCAGAACATATATGTGATGGTGAGTGGCATCTGCAACAGGAACACTGTAGCTATATGGAAGGTGGCGTACATGTGCCTGTCAGCATGAACAGGTGGGGTCAAACGGTGGTTGTATGGGCAAAGGGTATGGGGAGGTGTCTGACATCAGACAGCATGCTGCACTATTCCCGTGGGGATTGTAGGGAGTGTGGATGTGAACATGCGCACTATACAACACAGACACAAACACACAGGGTGCCAGTACTGACATGCATGGGTCCATGTCTGCACGGGTGTGTGGTGGTCGACTGTGCCAGATGGCTGTACAATGCTAGGCGATGGGTATACCTTGGCATCAGGCCACATGACAATGGTCTGCATTGTGGCTCAGGCCTGTAGTGTCTGCATTTGCCCACAAAGGTGGGTATTGTATCCCCCATCCAGTCACGAGTGACTGTTGTGTGTGGCCAATGCTGTGCATCACTTGCCATGTATGTGTTCCTTAGTCCATGACATAGACGGTGTCTGGGATGTGCACACCTCTCATATGCATGTACAGTCACATGTGGAACTGTACCTGGGGTGTCTGGCCCATGTTGTGAACACAGATTATCATCAGATGTGCCAGTCTTGTCCACCTGTGGTGGGAACTGGTAATGGGCACCAGGTTTACCCTGCACATACATTAATAGCATGCTAATGGCATTCCCTGGTGTCAGTGGCATCTGTCAATACAGGGCATGTCAGGCATGGTATGTCCTTTGTGGGTCATGTGATGGCACCACAGGTGTTGCAGGTGTCCATTGAGAAACATGGGGAAGGTGCACTGTCTTCATGTACCTGCATATTGGACAGATGGACAGGCTGCTATGCCCTCTGTAGCCCACTGCTATCACCCCATAGTTACTATCAGTGGCCAATATGCAGTGTACTACCCACATATTGGCTGTTGCCTAGACATGTGTGCATATATGAGACATGGGTTGAGAGTGTGCTCTGGGTAATACTCGGATTGCTAACTATGATTGCCTGGCCATGCTGTCACATGTATGGGTATGGCTTTGCACCCCAGCCTCTCAGCTATGTCACATCTGTTATCCATGTATGGTGGACATTGTGATATATAGTAGGGCCACCATATAAGAAATATGCAAAACATGCTCCACATTGGCCACAGGTGGCACACACTCACCTCCACACAGGATACGAGTTACAAACACACACACACACACATGTCATGTCTGGGAGGAGAACCCCTACCTAACTTTTTACACTACAGCACTATGCAGTCATAGTATGCTCCATGGAGATTACTGGAGTACTCCTTCCCCCAAAGGTGTATATCACAATGAATGACATCATCAGAATTGCCAAAGTAGGCCATTTGAAATGTACTGCATGTGACTAGCCTAAAATGCATTGCTCCCTACACAGACAGTGACACACACACACAAAACATCCACAACCACCATGGGTGGGGATGTAACCCTAACACAGTTCTAAATCACACTACAGTAATATGCAGTTATGGCACTCACTGCGGAGATTACTTGGTTACAACCTTCATAGAGGTGTATTTCTAGGTGGATGACATCATCACCCTTGCCAAAGTTATGTATATGACTTGTAGGCAGTGTGAGTACTCTAAAAAGCATTGCTCTCTACACAGACAGAGTCAGACAGACACACCCACTTGCCATGTTTGGGATTAGAACACCTACCTAACTACTTTATCACACTACGGCAGTACACAGTTATAGGACGTGCTACGGAGATTACTTGGCTACAACCTTCCCAGAGGTGTATTTCTAGGTGGATGACATCAGCAGCCTTGCCAAAGTTAAGTATATGACTTGTAGGCAGTGCGGGTACCATAAAAAGCATTGTTTTCTGCACAGAATCAGCCAGACACACACACCCTTGCCATGTCTGGGATTAGAACACCTACCTAACTACTTTATCACATTACAGCAGTACGCAGTTACAAGACACGCTCTGGAGATTACTGGGCTACAATCTTCCCAGAGGTGTATTTCTAGGTGGATGACATCAGCAGCCTTGCCAAAGTTAAGTATATGAATGGTAGGGAGTGTGAGTACCCTAAAAAGCATCGCTCTCTACACACAGACACACACTCACACACATTTGCCAAGTCTGGGGTTAGAATTCCTACCTAACTAGTTTATCACACTACAGCAGTACACAGTTATGGGACACACCATGGAGATTACTGGGCTACAACTCACCCAAAGGTGTATTTCACATTGGCTGACCTCAGCAGGCTTGTCATAGTAGGGCTATGGGGAGAGGAGTGTGTGTACATGGGCCATAACCCATTCATCTAGGGGTTGACATGCTACATGCCAGCACACACAGGGTCATATTTCACAGGTATGTGTATACAGCTACTAGATGACTACTTCCTTGTACAGTTATGTTGCACAGCTGGCATGTGCACCACATTGTCTGTATTGCTGACAGATACTGGTGGCTAGTATCTGCAGTGAGTGACATCTGCACCTCATGTGTTTGGGGCCCTTTGGCTGTGTGCTGGGTGGGACAGGCCTGGATGGCTCCTCATCACAGTCACTCTCTTCCACATATCTATGTACATCTATCTTTGGCTTATTATACTGTGTTATCCTGATATATATGTTGGTATTCCTATCCACTGTGTGTGCAAGGCATAAGTGGTGCATACTGACAAGTGTCTGCACTAACAACTGCAACTGCCAGATATGTCTGGTCCACTGGTGTTTGCAGACATGGCTTTCATGTGTTTAAGTGTGTGAGCATGCCCAGTTTGACCTTTCAGTAAGTTGCTGACTGACATTGCCTTCATTTCTCTGTGTGTGAGCATGCCCAGTATGGCCGTCTGTATTGGATGTGTGGATCGGGTCCAGGTAGTTTGTGCTGCAGTGCTGACCTTTGTGTTGTACACCGACAGGTAGCATGCTGTCTCTTCAGGGTATCCATCGATCATTTTGCTTTGACTGTTACCACAATTCTGCATAGCAGGGGGGGGGCACACCTGACTGTTACTACATTTCTACATAGGATGGGGGGGGCACACCTGACTATTACTACATTTCTACACAGGATTGGGGGGGGGCACACCTGACTGTTATTACATTACTATGTAGGATGGAGGGGCACACCTGACTATTTTTACATTTCTACACAGGATTGGGGAGGGGGGACACCTGACTGTTATTACGTTACTACGTCGGATGGGGGGGCACACCTGACACTTGTACACATTCGCTATGACTGTATTGGTATGTCAGGTACTCCATTTCATTCTGTATTCTTACCTATCATGCTGACTAGAGGCATACCAGTGTACTACAGATTGTAGCTTTGGTTGCCCTACATATTAGTGTCTGACTTCCTACCCTTCGGAACTAACATACCACTGCCTGACCTGCTGTAGTCTGTTTAGGCCTGGGGGGGAGATTAAGCACAACCACCATTCAGGGGCCATAGCACAGGATCTGTTTGTGTTTCTTTACACTTGTCCTGCTGTCTGGGACTGTTGTTGGGTATGTGAACTGCCCTGACTGGCATGTGTGAGTCATATGGACACACATTGCTCAGTACCTTTCCTACAGTGGGTTTTGTCACCCTGTGTAGTACTGGCTACTGTGGTAAGTCCAGTATGTGTTACAGATGTCATGGTGCCACTATGGGTGTCTACTGTCTGCTGCCATCACAGTCAGCCACCCAATTCCCTTGTATGCTCACATCCATACCATAGATACAGGTAGCAACATATTCTACTCCATTTGGCAATTGGTGGGTTGATTGACTTACCTTGAGGGTGTGCCAGACTTGCGGATGGTGCTGGAGAGCTGCCTATGTCGGATGCACATAGTACACTCCCTATACATGGTGGAGCACAGATAGTGTCATGCTTGGCATCCCTTTTACTGTATGTGTGAGTCAGAGAGAGGTGTCATTCCCTGGGTCCCTTCTATGTCAGTGTATGTGCTGTGCATTGTCTCTTTGCCTCGGCCTCAGCATACTGGGCATGCCTCCATCTGCCTACTGGGGCAGGCTCAGGTAGTTCCTCCTCTGAGTCACTCTGTGCCTGTGCAGGCCCTGGCATTGGTGGTGGGCTGTATGGCCCTGCCTCGTGCAGTTCCTGCTGCAGCTGTTTCCACAGGATCACATTGTGTAGCATGGCACATATTATAACAATTTGGGTACATGTAGCTGGTGAGTACTGCAAGGCTCCACCGGATATGTCCAGACACTGGAACTGTGACCTGAGCATCCCAAACACATGCTCTATTATAAGTCTGGTCTGTGTGTGTGCCTCATTATGGTGTTCATGTTCAGGTGTGTGTGCATTTCTGATGGGTGTCATCAGCCACGGCTCTAGTGTGCAACCAGTATCCCTCACTAGTTGACTGTAGGGGATGTCCCCATTAGCAAATCTCTGGTACAGCTGTGTCAGATGCCATATGTGGGAATCATCATAGCTTCCAGGGCAGCCAGCACACACATTCATTATAATGCCCTGGGCATCATAGACAACCTGGCAGTTGATGGAGGGATTCCCCTGCAATTGATGTAGGCCCTACCCTGATCACCAAGTGGTGATTTGATGCATATGTGCATGCAGTCTATAGCACCCACTATCTCAGGGTATTCTGCTATTTGGTGGAAGGGACGCATATTGCTGGCCAACACCTCACGGGTGTTGAGGAAATATACGTACTCACTGGCATGTGCTGACATGGCATCCAGGAACTGGTGGAATACTCTGGATGATAATACCTATGAGATCCCCATGATATCCCCAGTTGAGCTTTGGGAGGCACTTGTGGCTAGTATTCTTAGGCCTACACATAACTTGGGTATCCACTGGGATGGGTTTCCCTCGGTCAGTTTGGTGTGTCAGGTGTGGCTGGCACAGCTCAACAATTTGCTGTAGGAAGTCTCTGTCCACCCTATAGTGCTCCACTATCTTCAGCTCATGTAGACTCTGGTAGGTTACCCTGGGTCTGTACACTCTTCTCCATCTCCTCACTGTGGGTTGATCAGCAGCATTCACATCCTCACCACCCTCAGCCTCTTGCACATGTTGTTCTATGTTGCCTGCTGCAGCCCTTCTCACTTTGTAGGATTGTTTGTTAAAATTTCCCCACTTGTATACACCGGTGGTGTAGAGTGTGGGAAAAACCAGAGGGGTAGGTGTTTGCATAGTTCATAGTAGTGTTCTGGGCTGGGCTGGGCTGGTCTGCTACCTGTGTAATTGGCTGATTCTGATACATTTCACCTGCCAGCTATGTTAGTTCTCCTAGATTACCTTCCTACCGCTGTTTTCCCTTCCCATTGCCTTCCTGTTTAAGCCCAGGTGCGCACTGCACAAACAGAGTGCTCAAACATGCACATTGCTGCTATTTCCTGTTTAACTTTTGTTTTCCTCCTGTAAAACCCGGTGTGCGGCATGCACACCTGCTTAGGCTTTGTAAAGAGTGCTAGGCAGGTTTAGACACACCCCCTAGCTTAGTTGTGCTAAGCTAGGAGCAAACCCAAGCCGCAGGGCTCCAATCTGCTTACAGTATGCCTGACACCCCCCCCCCCCCATGATGTCACCTACATCATAGGCTTGCACCAAGCTATTCCTGCTCTTACACTGTTGGGACCTGATTCACATGCTGGGGAAAACTGGGATTCACTATCCTTCCCCTCAGTTGCATAGGATTGCCTGCTAATGCATAGTTACATGTCTCACACTGAGCTTCACCCCTTAGCAGCCACTACTTACTGGCCAGGTTGTCTTCTGCCTGCCATTGACTTGCATGGCAGAATACTGATTTTAATTAGAATGCTTCTTTTATTATTTTCCTCCCGATCCCATTTGCATGACAGTGCCCTACGCTTAAACAGCCGAGACTGGCTAAACAAAATAAATGTTTTGTATTTTTTGTATTGTTTGCAATGCCAATGGCCTTATACTTGGCCATTGGCATACTTACTACATGATATGCAGCCTTTATTTGGAGCTGTCATAGCTCCATTTTGGTTTTTGCAGAAATGTACTTGGTTACTAACCGAGTACATTTCTGCAGATTGCACTAGTCCTGCACGGACAGTCGAAAGCTTCCTGGATCTCAAAATCACCTCATTTGCATGGATTTCTCCTGCAAATGGGGTGATTTGCTTACAAGGGCTTCATCCGTGCAGGATTAGTGCAGGAGCTCTCGTGCACGCCCCTGTAGGCTGTTCCTGGATTGCACGGCAGACATATTGCCTGCTTGAACTCCTGCACTGATCTTGCACTCCATGCATGCAAACTTTTGAGAATCTGGGGGACTGTGTTACACAATTCTAGAGCTAAAGATTTATTATTTGTACATAATCAACAGAAATATCATAGTATTTTTTGACAATGTGGATAGAACTGCGAATGATGTTAAATCTACAAAAAGAAAAATGTTGTTGAGGGACATAGCAATTACATTAAGACCAAAGAATACCCAGTAATAGAAGGAAGGGGGTGGAGGAGGGGGTCATCCTGTAGTGGATGGAATAAATCAGAGACAATGGTACAAAATCAACAAGCTCTTAATGATCTCCCTTTAGATTTCCTGCTCTTGTTCACATCCAAAATGATTGCAAATCAGCAAGGGGAGGTCCAAATAAACAAAACAACTAAGAACTTTGGCATCAAGAACAAAATTATGCCCAACAACAGAGGGGCCCAGGAAGATGAAGATGGAACAGGAACTAGGTATTTATAAAGTCATTTTGAATGATAGATTTTAAGGTTTATAAATTACAGTATAGTTGTAAATACTGATCATGCAAACTTGTTTAAAAGAGGATTAACATTTATCCCAACTTGATGAGCTGATATTGCACTTACACTGATTAATCAGAATTTATTCATGAGAAAAGGAAATTCTTCTATTTTTTTATGAAGAATGAACAGGCAAAGAATAATACACACAATAAATATAGTACATTGAGGCACCGCAGTATGTTTTACCCTCCATTCCACCCTGCAATCCAACTATTTAAAAAATATGTGAATATGACATTAGACAGCTATTGCAGAACAAGTTGGTGAATGTGAAATGAAATTTAAATAGCAATGAAAGAACCCTATTAAGGGACATATGTAATAATCAAGATATTAGACTCATGTAATTGGACAAAGTGGGTAGTCTGGTGGTTATGAGCAAGACTGATTACATTAATAAAATGTATTTTATATGAAGTATGAGGAAGTTTCTAGAAATCAACTGACTATTGTATATGTTAAAATTAATAGCTGGTTTTATGACTAATTAATGCAAAGTCAGATTACAGAGGGGAATTACAAGTTTATGCAGGTAAATAAACCATGGATCCCTAAAATGTTTGGGATACCAGAAATATAGAAACATTTAATGGATCCACCATTATGCCCCATTGTGGATGCTAGGGGTTCAACGACATATAATATAGCAAAATTTGTGGATATTAGATTAAAGGGGTAGTGGATAAAGTTAATAATGTATGTAAGGATTCATGGGATTTTTCTCAATAAAGTTTTTTCTGGAGTTACATGAGGACAAAGTTATTTTTGTGATCATTGAAGTGAAGAACATTTTTCTGTTATCACTCATAAGAAGGGTTTAGAATAGTTCTATGATTATTTGAATGATTGTTGTCAATACGACAATGCTATGATGAATTTATATGAAGAATGCATGGAATATGTGTTAAAGAATAATTACATTTATTTTGAAGGCTCTATTTTTCACTAGTTAAAGGGGTAGCAGTGGGAGCAGCATGTGCCCTGTTTTTTGCAAATATAGTATTGATGCAATGGGAACAGTTATACATTCTGAATTCCAAGTATAAAAATACATGGAAATAATATGGGTAGTCTTTAGATGATGTGAATTTTTTGGGGTGGACACAGCAGGAAGACTGGGTGCATTTTTTGACTATGTTAGTAGTACCACACATTTTCTTTTAATTTACAATGGTAACATCTGAAGAGAGGTTTTGTTATCTTGATGTGGAAATAAAAAAATATGCCATTAACAACGTATTTGTATCCAGTACTTATTGGAAATCAACATATTCTAATATCCTTTTGCATTTTGATAGTTGCCACCCAAGGTTTCAGAAAAAAGGGCATTGGTTAAAGGACAGCTTGTGCAATTAGCCTGCATGGTATCCGCATATGATACTTTTATTTCAGATAGTAAAACATTGTGAGATATGCTAAGGGTGAGAGGGTATAGAGACAGTTTTATGAAGGAGAGTTTTGGGAAAGTAATGGATAGGAAGGAAAAAGGACTATTTGTACCATTACTGGGTGGTAGAAGAGATGTAAGACAACATCAAGGGGGTAATATGATGAAAAAGAATTTAACAAGTCTTTGGTGATCGCCTTTGGTGCTGATGTGGGTCATCATCATCATATATCATCAACCCCCTTTTTCCCATTTTCAACAAGGGGTCAGGGTGTTGTGTGACTTATTGCCATCTGGTCCTATTCTATGCCACTCTCCTACCTTCTTTAACACTCATGCCTGACTGTCGCAGGTCTTCTCTCAAAAAACTCATTCACTTCTTTGCTGGATGCCATCGTTTCTTCCTGCCTTCTTCCTATGTGTCCCAAATCTTCTTCATCAGTTTGTCTTCTGTTTTCCTGCACGTGTCTGAACCTCTGTAATCTGTTCTTTTTCACTTTTTCTGTAATTGGAGCTACTTGGGTTTTTGCTCTGATGTCCTCATTTCTTCATCTGCCCCACAGTGTGCATCCTAACACCTGCCTCAGGCACTTCATCTCCATCACTTGTAGCTTTCTCAACTGCTCTGCCTTTAGTGCCCAGGTTTCTGTACCATACAGTAGTACTGTTTGCACCACTGTTTTGTACACCTTACTTTTCAGGTTCTTAGGCATTCTTCCATCATACATTACCCCTGACATTATGTTCCATTTGGCTAGACCTCCTCTAATTCTAGCTTTGATCTCAGACTTCCTTTCTCCTCAACCACCTCTTCCAGATACTTGCTGTTAACCTGTTCTGCTGTTTTCTGTTCTATCTCAATTTTCAACTTCTTCTGATTTCCCCTATTTGCTACTATTACAGCTGTCTTGAGGTGGAGTTTCAATATATATTAAAGACATACACACTTCCAGGCTGGTCAAATAGTATGATGCACAGGAGACACTGCAGGTGCAGTTAACCATTGACAAGACCACTATTCAAATCATAGCTAGCTACTGCCCCCAAATTGGACTCAGGATGCCCAATCCGCCTATCTGGCCCTCTTCAAATCTATCAAGATTCAAACCTTTACCCTGACCCTGGGTTACTTTAACTACCCAAACATAAATTGGAAGAACTACTCATGCCAGAACACAAATGCCCAGAGATTCCTCGATTTTGTCAATGCAAATGCCTTTGAACAACTAGCCGATACCCCCACAGGAAGTGCTGATATCTTGGACTTGGTATTAACCAACATGTGTAACCACTGCAGCATCCCTACAATATCATCCTACCTGGTAAGATCCGACTTTAAAGCGGTTACTTTCAAAGTCACTATCTCCTGCAAACCCCCCCCCCCTCTAGCTAGGGTCAAACAAAAATCTTCTCCAAAGCTGATTACAGCCTCTAGAGAGATAGTATAAACAGCTTCTCAGCCCCCTCCCCCTCTGTAGGAACTGGCATAAATATTCAAAACTACACCAAAGCATTATACGAGCATTTATGTAGATGCATGGAGTCAGGAATACCCAACAGGACTAAATCATCCTCCACAAGTAAGAGTAAACCTGTCTGGTGGAAATCTGCAATAAATAAACTCTATAACAAAAGGAAAAAACTGCTGTCCAGGACCAAGAAGGAGCAGGTGCCCAAATAGAAGCAATCTCTCCTTAACTTGATCAAGCAAATAAGAGCACTTGTGAAATCCTCCAAAGCAAACTTCGAGTCCAAATTGGCCACATTTACTAGAGACAATCATAAGGCCTTCTTCACATATACACCAAATATGCATCTCCAAAAAAAAACAGTCAGTTCTTTCTCACAAAACAAAGTTATAATCCTGATAATGAGAAACAATAGGACAACCAAAGCTGTAATTAGACAAATTTATTCAAAGGTAAGTGCTTTCATATAGCACTTCATCAGACCATAGCCAAACGTCATTCTAACATCTTTAAATATTCATCCTATTCAATAAACAATTAACTAGTCAACCAATAAAAAACATTCATTAGATAAAATGAACCCAGTGGTAACCTTGAGCACATCAATGAGCTAGCTTCTGATTTTTCAAGAAAGGTTTTAAAGAAGCACTATCATTCAACCCATAGCCCTTATCTGCTTGCAGAGTTATGATCCATTTTAAGTCCTCATTTTCAATTCTATTAAGCATGCTACCTCCTCTGATAGACTCACTTAAGAGACACAAAACCATAAATTCAAAAGATTGTTCTTCCATTTGTTTAACATGTTTATTCCAAGAATTTATGGGTATATCTCTCCTTATATCACCTTCATGCTCAAGTGCCCTATCCTTCAATCTCCTGCTGGTCATGCCAACATAAAAACTGTGGCATTTTTTACAAGTTGCTATGTAAACTAAACCTGAACTATTACAATCTGCATAAAAATTACCATCAAATCTAGCCCCTGTGGTAGTGTGAACAAAAAATTCTTCCCTGAAATATGAGTGCAAACTTTACAAGAGAAACAGGGAAAGGTTCCTGTTCTTTCTGGTAGCTCAGGCAATTTTTTCTTCTTGGTGTAACAAGATAAGACATTGAATTCCCTTGTATTTAATATCTTCTCGTTGATTTTAACTGAGCAGCAATTGAACCTTTTAAATAAGGTTTTATCGTTTATTCCATCTGAGAAGTTTGATTATAGCAGTGTCATGCTTGATACTTGCTATTTTGTGAGAAATGTAATGCTGAAATTGCTGTTTGAGGGTAGTTTTACTTGAATTGAAAATGTGGAATTAAAATGGATCATAACTCTGCAAGCAGATAAGAGCTATGGGTTGAATGACAATGGTTCTTTAAAACCTTTCTTGAAAAATTGGAAGCTAGCTCACTGATGTGTTCAATGTTGTCACTGGGTTCCTTTTATCTAATTAATGTTTTTTTATTGGTTGATTAGTTAACTGATTATTGAATGGTATGAATATTTAAAGATGTTAGATGATGTTTGGTTATGGTCTGATAAAGTGTTATACAAAAGTGCTTACCTTTAAATAAATTCTTCTAACTACAGCTTTGGTGGTCACATTGTTTCTCACTATCAGGATTATAACCTTCTTCACATATGTCTGCAGTCTCAAAGGAAGCACTAAGATCTGCTCAGAACTGCTGATCAAAGACACCACATATACAAATTTTGTAGATACAGCAAACTTGCTGGTTGACAGATTCAGTGAAAATGTCACCCCTCCGTCATCTGTATAAATAAATCAGGATATCCGCAATACCTTCCCCTTATATCTAGGGAATAGGTCATCACTATTCTCTCAAAGACGAAAGATACATCCTGCATGGAACCTGATAACACCCCAGGCTGCATCCTACATGAACTCAGGCAGGAACCTGCAGCACCATTAGGTGCCCTATTCAACCAAAGCCTGAATACCGGCTTCGTCCCAGCTGAGTGGAGGACAGCCACTGTCATCCCTTTGCACAAAGGTGGAGCATCCACTGATCCAGGAAATTATAGACCCATCAGCCTAACTAGTCTGATCTGCAAGGCCATGGAATGGATTATCATGGACCTCATTAACAAGGATATTGACAACTTCCAAACACTCGATCCCACACAGTTTGGCTTTGTCAAGGGGGGGGGGGGTCATGTCTGTTAAATTTGATTGAATTCTTTGAGACAGTCACTAAAGCCATGGATGAGGGGAAGATGGGGCACACTGCCTACCTTGACCTGGCCAAAGCCCTACTCAGGAATAATAGATAAACACTCTCAACTAGGCATCAATCCATATGTTACCAGACAAGTAGCAAACTGGCTAACTGATAAAAGCCACCTAGTCAAACTAGGGGAAGCCGCCTCAAGCAGTGGATCCATAACAAGTGGCATACCCCAGGGTTTGGCTCTGGGGTCTCTATTATTTGGGATATACTTTTCTGAGGTGCAGGCCAAAACCAGTGGGCTATGGCTGACCATGTTCAAACTGGCTGCTGTCATCAATTCCGCTAATGATGTGGACATCCACCAAGAGGATCTCACCTAAATGAATGTCTGGTGCCAGAAACATGGCTTCAAGCTGAATACCAAAAAATACATCATCATCCTCTTTGGGGGGAGTGTTGTCCCCACAAATTATCATATTAATAACAACATCCTCAGCATGCAATCAGTCGTGAGGGAGTTGGGCACTCAGTTTGATAGCAACCTGACTTTTGATCACCATGTTGCTAGCATTGTATGGAAAGATTTCTACATGGCTCATCTCGTAAGTAAGGGTATCTCATCCAGGGACAAAGAGGTCATTACATCCCTGTATTCTTCCATTATAAGGTCCATTTATGAGTACAATGCCCCTTTTGGCATGTACCTCGCAAAACACATGCAGCAGCTGCAGAAATCACATAGGTTCCTCATCAGGAGAATCCAGACCCTCAAAAACATCTTCCATACACAGATAGGCTAAAAGCCCTGTCTCTCTACTCAGTTTTATACAGACTCCTCAGAGGTGACCTCTGTCTGGCATACAAAGTAATCTCAGACCCTGCCTTGATGGCACTGCTGCATATCCACAAGTCAAGCTCCACTCGAGTAACCCGCACGTGCAACCGCAACCTGGTCTGTGACATCAATAGGACTTGTTGGCATGACAGATTTGGGTCTCAGAGACTCCCCATCTGTGGAATAGACTTCCTCTCCACGTCAAGCAGAGTACCTCATTACCCTTTTTTAAGTGCAACCTGGATAAATGCATGGAAAACAGAAAATACGCCCCTGGGATTCCACCTATGTCCCTGCTGGACAGGAGCATCAGGTGCTGATTTGTGTAAACATGGGCTAAACTCTTGGCTAGGCTTATAAGGGCCTCAGGGCCAATAGCCTAGTAACTTCCTGTAATCCTATGATCCTATTTACTCATTTTTATCCCACGTGCCTTCAGATTTGCATTCCATCCCCCTTCCCTTTGCTGAGGCTCTTGCTCAGAGTCTGCCTGTAATGCCACATCATCTGCATACAGCAGATTTGTTGATGAGTCCCTTCTGAACTGTTTGCTAATGTAGTCCATTACCACTATGAACCAAAATGCGCTCAGAGCTAAACCCTGATGCACGTCCACACCCCTCTGTAAGACCGAACACTGTTCGTACTTGAGTCACTGGGTCCTTGTACTTAAGCTTACTCTGCTTCTACCATGTTTCTGGAATTTGAAGTCACTGCAAGACTTCCCAAATCAGCTTTCTTGGGACCTTGTCATATGCTTTCTCCTAGTCTAGGATTGCCCAGTTGGCTTCTTTCCTCATCTCTAGCATCTTTTCAGGTATCTGTCTCACTACAGATATCAGGTTGGCTGTGTTGCACCTGATCTGAATCCAAACTGCTCATTTTCCATCTTACTTTCTACTACGCTGTGTATTTATTTATCAATCACCTTCTCCAGAACTTGTACTGACCCTGGTTGCAAATGTCTCCTTTGTTCTTGAACACTGGTACCAGTATGTTTATTCTCCAGTCACCTGGGATACGCCTTTCTCTCTTACTGGTATGAGTACCCTCAGGAGTCATTTATTTCTTCCCTACCTCACCCAACATCTTGATAATATCTGCTGTAATCTCATCCTCTTTTAGTCTCTTTGTTAACCAACCAGTATTCCTGCCTTGCCTTGTCCATATTTCCAGTCTCCCACTTTTTCCTGCACTCCTTCTTTCTTTCTTTCTTTTGAGGACTTCCTGGAGTTCTTTATTCCTCCACCAGTTTTCCTTATATACCTTATTTCCATACCTGGCTCAGCCACGTATCTGTTATGTAGTCCTTACACACTGTTTTGAGGTGTTGCCATTCTTTTTCAACTCCACCTATTTCCTTTTCTTCTTGGGGTGTTACAGCCCTGAATAAATCCTTGAACTGTTGTGCTTTTTCTCCAGTCAACTTCCAGGTCTTCAGCCTGGTCTCTGGGTGACATTCAGAATATAATTTTAAATATTTGGCATATTTTTAATATTGGTGGGGATAAATATAGATGTTTAGGAGATAGACCACATTTATTTAGGGGAATGACTTTCATTTTAAACAATTAATAGAAAGAATGAAGAAAGGTCATGATTTTTATTACAAGGGAAAGTGGAACTTACAAATGTGGGAAATGTAAACAATGTGCCCATATTTCAGAATGTGAAGGAATCAAAATAGAACGGTATGGTCAGGTGAGGATTAGTGATTATACCAGTTTTGGGATGAAGGGAGTGATTTATTTAGCTTAGTGTATGTGATTTATTTAGCTTAGTGTAGAAGATAGAGAGGTGAAGAAGAGAGTACAGGCAGGATGGAGTGGGTGGAGAAGAGTATCAGGAGTGATTTGTGACAGACGAGTACCAGTAAGAGTGAAAGGGAAGGTCTACAAGAGGGTAGTGAGACCAGCTATGTTATATGGGTTGGAGACAGTGGCATTGACAAAAAGGCAGTAGTCAGAGCTGGACGTGGCAAAGTTAAAGATGTTAAGATTTGCACTGGGTGTGACAAGGGTGGACAGGATTAGGAACAATTGTATTAGAGGGTCAGCCCAGGTTGGAAGGTTTGGAGACAAAGCCAGAGAGGCAAGATTACATTGGTTTGGACATGTGCTGAGGAGGGATGCAGAGTATATTGGGAAAAAGCTGCTAAGGATGAAGCTGCCATGCAATAGGAAAAGAGGAAGGCCTATGTGGTGAGAGAGGACATGCAAGTGGTTGGTGTGACAGAACAAGATGCAGAGGACAGGAAGAAATGGAAACAGATGATCCGCTGTGGCGACCCCTAATGGGAGCAGCCAAAAGAAGAAGAAGAAGTATAGAAGATATCCAGGTTTCTATGTAGGGAAGACTGAAAGGACATTAAGAGAAAGAATTTACAAGTACATGTATGATATTAAAAACAAATGTGAAACTAATGCCTTATTTAAACACGTGGATGGAAATGCCTTATTTAAACATGTGGACAGGGTATCAGGTCACATATTTCTAGTTTTTGTGTTGGAAAAGGTAAAAATATACCCCAGAGGAGGCCCATGGAAAGTGGTTTAGGAGAATAAAGAGTGGATGTTGTAACTTAAAACTAATGCCGCTAAGGTACTGAGTTTGAACTAATGTATTTCTATTAATTCTGTTTTGAAGATAAAACATTTATTGTAGTAATAGGCAGATATCATGTATATTAGATATTTATGATTTTCGACTGTCATAATTTAAAAATGTACAAAGGTTTTAATTACAAAAAATATAATTTGTGTTTTAGGAAGGTTTTTATGGAAAGATATATTTATATACAACATATTTACACAATTATTATATTTTATATTATTTTTCTGAACTAAATAGTTAAAAGGGGGGGTTGGTATATATGTATACATTTAATTTAAGATGTATGGTGTCATGTATTTATATGCATATAAATGTTATGGTTGTGATACCTTTAAAGTGGTGTTGTTTAAGGTTCAACAATATAAGCATGCTCATTTTTATTAATCAATTATTAAGGTGTTACAGCATTGGTGGTTTATGGTCATGTGGGTTAACAAAGTTTTTTAATTAAAAAGGATTTAAAAGTAATTGTATTCTGAAGAAGTCCTATTTATGTTAGAGGGACAAAAGCACTAACTTTCAATAAAGTGCATCTTGTAGTACCTCGGACTGTTGCTTGAAGGAGAAAAAAAATGATTTATTTCTATAACTGCTTATTTTATTTTGGGGATTTGCAGACATCTGTATATAGTGGAGGCCTGGAGAGGAAAGGTTTAATAGCATATCAACCACTAGTGAAACAACATCAGAGATTATTGCAAAGGACATGAATTATATATTTAAAAATTCAGAATAATTAAAAATAGTATAGTAAAGCACCAAGTGAGTGCGGGAGTGAATGTGTGAGTGTGTGTGCCTTCTGTGGAAGGTTGGCAACTCAACACCGTAAAAACTCCACTGCCAATCATGAACAGACAGGTGATCAGCTGTGGTGACCCCAACTGGGAAAAGGTCGAAAGAAGAAGATGAAGATAGTAAAGCACCAAGATGACAGGTTTATTATGGGGAAGGGGAAGTTATAACAAACTTTGGGAGTGGAAGTGGCCAGTGTTAAAAACAAAAGGAACACATATAAAATAATAATTTGAAACAGCACTGGTCATATAGGTAATGGAGAATAAAACTAAAGGACTCACTGTAGCAGCAGAAGGAAAACAGATAAAGGAGAGTCAATGAAATAAAAAGAGGAAACAGTGAAGGAAAATACAGCCAGATCCAGGTGAGAATTAAGAAGAATACAAGAATAAAAGAGTAGGATAGGGAAAAAGACTGAAAAGAATATATGAGAATTTGATGGTTTACAGAGCAGGGTGGGAAAAGGGGAAAAGTGATATAATCAAGTTACACCACAATCGCAAGCCCAGTTTGTAGCAATTAGAAGTTCTGACTGAGATTTTGAATTAAGTTTTGCAAGAAGTAAAATGAAGTGGTACAGACAGAATGCTACTTAGCTTACCAGCCTTAGAGGAGTGGCAGGATTCCATAAATATACTTGAAGTGAATGTAATCTGAAAAATGCTGAAATTAATAAATCTAAGGTTATATGCAGGAATATATGTTTTCATAAAATATTGGGCTGAGCTGAGTATTTTGGTATGAGAAGTAATTTATGTATTATTTCTTCTAAAGCTCTTTTGTATTGTGCAGAGCCACACAGTAGTGTTTATGATATATGCCCTGATGCAAATCCTGTTATCCTATGGAATGACATTTCCAGTTTTTGGATCAGAGAGACATTGATTTTTATAACAGTACTTTCTGCTGCAGTTGAATATGTCTCTGTCCATTTATCATCTTTCTTGATAACTCCATCTCCTCCCAGTTGCCCAAGATTCTAGAAACCTTGAGCTGCTCAGAAAAGCTCTGGCTCTATAGAGCATACACATTTTCTGATCAGTGTGTGATATCACATAACTAATATGCAGATTAAACTTCATTTGACTATCCAGAGTAATATCTGAGTTCAATATCTCATTATGAGTATTGCAGGATGAATTAATGTACACAGTAGAGTTGTCTGATGTTACACAATCTTCAGATGAAAACAGTTTAGATTTTTTTCTAAGGGTCCTAATACTGAAAAACAGTTGAGACTTTTTTTTTAACCAGAATTAGACACAAGTGAAGCTACACTGTTGAAGCTTAGAAATAACCTGGGAACTTGGAGCAGAGCAGATAGAACTGAATTATCTATATACTCAATCAGCCTAATGCCAGCACATTCACACATGCCATTGATGAAGGTAGTAAAGAGGTGTGAACTAAGTGAGGGACCTGGTGAAACACTACTGGACACAGGTAGGGGTGCGCCTACATAAACCAATCCCATAACTTCAGTCATAGCTTTTGAAAACCAGCACACTAACTGATGTAGTAATCCAGACCAACCTAATTTGTTTGTAAATAGTGTTGACGGCTAACTATATTGCATACCTTGGTCAGATCGAAGAATAGTGATCCAAAAATACTAATAATATTAAGAACACTTCACAAATGCTCAGCGATTCTGAAAAATGCAGGGAGGGATGCTGAAAAGATGGCAATTTGTGCAGTGAGAGAGAGAGGGAGAGAGAGAGAGGTGACAATCCACAAACAGTTCAGACACATGCATGGAGCTAAATCTGAGACATAACAAAACAGACAGACCAGGAGCAGAACATGAAGATACTAGTAACTGCACCACTAACACATCACATACTGAAGAACAGTATTGCTTCCAGAATTGATAGTAGATTTAAAAGGGATGATTTTTGTCTCGTTATGTCATCATAAAATGTGGCAACACGGTGGCTTAGTAACAAGACCTCTCCCTCAAAGCTGCAGTGTATGTAATTCATTTCTGACTTGTAGTCACTCACCATGTGGATTATACATGTTACTCACAAAACCAAGGAGTCCTGGTGTCCAAAGAGCTCTTGAAGACTATGAAACAAAGGTAAGATTACATTGAGAAAGAGTTTTGTAACTTGAAAGTTTTACTGTGTTTTATTATTTTACTCGTTAAAGTAGTGTTTGGTGTTGAGCTTCTGTATTTTTTTCTTGTATTTTACATGTTCTGTGTCTGTATGGGATTTCTCTTTCTAGTCTGGTTTCCTTCCACCTTCCAAAAATGTACTGGTTGCTTGGCAATTTTCTGTCTCTCAATGAATAGATCGATCTGTCTATTGATATGTCTAATCAGTATATTTTCTATCTTTCTATCTGTCTCTGTACACACACACACACACACACACACACACACACACACACACACACACACACACACACACACACATATGTACAATATATATTGTTATACTATCTATTTACCTATTTCTCTACACTTTGTTTATGCCAAGTAAA
The DNA here is from genome assembly GCF_019279795.1 of Protopterus annectens. Classification (NCBI taxonomy): domain Eukaryota; kingdom Metazoa; phylum Chordata; order Ceratodontiformes; family Protopteridae; genus Protopterus; species Protopterus annectens. Next base: position 297,912,238 of record NC_056741.1, on the reverse strand, counting down.
TAAATAAGTAAATAAGTAGGTAAATTAATAAATGGTGCTCAGGAATAGACTCTCGTTCAAGAAGGTGTTTCACTGCTATTCAAAGTGTTGACTTTTAAGCACAGAAACACCTAATGCAACTTAATTGCCCATTTTTGTTCCTTGACTATAGCATAATGTTTGGTAATGTAAGAATTTCACCAGGACTTCCAAATCTTTAATTTACTGCATATTGCAACAGATGAGACTTTATGTGAGATTTGTGTAGGCATTTCAGTTTGTTTGTTTTAATTTGTATTATTTATTTGTTTGTTTGTTTACTCTTTTTCTAGCTTCTTACTTACAGGGGAATGTCAAAGGCATTATTTTTTCTAGACCCCAAAATAACATACCTAATAATGCCAACTCTTTAAAAAAACAATAATTTTGAAACAGTATAACAAGCAAATCAACCAGCTGTGATGCTGTACAGGTAGATTACAGTAAACTAGACCACAATCAGACTAACACTTAGAAACACATAGACACTCACCTAATTAACTATAGACCATCCCTCCCCCAACTACCCCACCTACATACCACATCCCACAGACTAAAAAACAGCCTAGCTACAAATATCACTGTCTACTATTCTCCTACATTAAAACCTTTCCAACCTAGCACCTCAATTACTACTAGGAGGAGACATCCACCCCAACCCAAGCCCAATTCCCACCCCCACAAGTACAAACAATACTCACATCCCACCTAAGTCAAAACTCACCGACCTACTAATGCTAAATCTCAACATATGTAGTATCATGAACAAAATAGAAGAACTGCACTCATCTAGCTCAATATATAACCCCAACATACTGCTCATAACAGAGACCTGGCTTAAACAACATGTCAAAACCAACTCTATAACCCCACCTGGTTACAACCTTCTAAGAGTGGACAGACCACAGAAAAGAGGTGGAGGTATTGCCCTATTGTACAAATCTAACTTAAAAGTCCAACTCTTACAAAAACAACCCACAAACTTTAATAACGCTGAGATTATACTAGCCACTCTTCTCCTAAACCAACATAAACGGTTAAACTTCCCGGGAATTTATATCCCACCAGGTGACAACATAACCACCCTAGAATCAATACTCCACTGGGCCTCCCACTCCCTCCCTCATGAAACCATAATACTAGGTGATGCTAACATAGACTGGAACCCCACCCACTCCCCAGCATCAGCCAACCACATTAACCTATATAACTTTACTCAACTCATCCAAACACCCACCCATATAGATAAAGCCACCAGAAGAGAATCCATATTAGATTGGATCCTCACTAACCGACCCAACACTGCCCACCAGTGTGGGACACTACTTAGTTCTCTCAGTGATCACAACCCAACATTCCTCTTTCAGCATAAACTTAAGTGTAATAACCCACCCTCCCTTTTACATACACAATCCCACAAAAACTTCCCCACTGAGCTATTTAAAAAAAACATTAAAATCTTGCAGCTGGGCTCCCACCAAATCCCTTCCCCTGGACAGTGCAGTTGAATTCTTTAATTCAACATTCCTAACAATCCTAAACCGATTAGCCCCAATAAAGACAATTAGAACATGTAGGAACCCTGCCCCCTGGTTACTTAAAAACATAAAGGCTTTATTAGAACAAAGAGAAAAAGCCTGGAAAGCCTGACAAAAACTTAAAACAACCACAACAAGACAAACCTACTTAGAAACAAGGGAAAAAAACAGATTCAGATAGACAAACAAAATCACTACCTAACCCTACAAAATAAATTTAGGAACAACCCACAGAAGTTCTGGACTGCAGTCAACAGTATTCTCCAACCTGGAAAAAACTCCACAGCACAACCAATCTTGACATAGCATCCGACTTCAACAACTATTTTACCTCCTCCATACTTAAACTTATAAACTACACAAATCCCACCATCCCCCCACCAACCATCAACACAAAAACAAACAGTGTCCCCTTCTCACTTAAACCAGTATCCACATCAACCATCCAAAAACTACTAACCAAACGCAAAGCAGCCACTCTTGCTGCCAACAACCTCCCAGCTGAATTCCTCCAGCTTGCATCTCCAGCCGTAGCCTACACAGTCTCTATACTATTAAATAGATCCATCAACAAACACCACATTCCATCCTTATGGAAAACCTCATACATCATCCCCCTCTACAAGGGTGGCCCATCCACTGATGTATCCAACTACCACCCTATCACAATCTTCTCACCCCTTTCAAAAATCCTAGAAAGATGTATCCATCACCAACTCCTCTCCCACCTACTCTCTAACAATCTACTCTCCCAAACCCAACATGGATTTTGTCCCGGCCATAGCACTACCACCACCCTCATTAGCTTTAGCAATACCATAAACACATACAGAAACTAATGAAAAGTAGTCTTTGCCACCTTCCTAGATTTATCAAAAGCTATTGAAACAGTCTCCCACAATAAACTACTATCCGCCTTATCCGAGCTCAACCTTGATAATTCTACATTACAGTGTTTCGGTAGCTACCTAGGCAACTGCTCTCAATCATTTAAATGGAACAACCCCCCCCCCCCACTCCCAGTCAAATGTAGCATTCCACAAGGTTCCATACTTGGTCCCCTCTTATTCAATATCTTCACAAACCAACTGCACCTAGCAACCACAAAATCCAACATTATCCAATACGCAGATGACAGTACCCTCATCTGCAATGCACCCAACATCCAACTGCTACAAGCCCAAGCCCAAGAATCCTTCTCTGAAATAGAAAACTGGCTAAACAATTTTCAGCTAATAACCCCAAAAAACACAGCTAATACTATTCAGCCCAACAAAGACTGTAGACTCCACCTTCTCCATTCTCTCTCAGCCAAAAACACCCCAATATCTCCTGTCCCTGAAGCCAAATTACTTGGAATTACAATAGACCACCAACTTACATACAATAAACACATAACCCTAACCATCTCCAAAGTCCATAAAAAGCTAGGCTGTCACTATTGTAGCAACAAATTGCTAACCCCAGAATCCAGATTTGCCACGGCTAAAACTCACCTCCTATCAACATTACTTTATGCATCCCCAGTATTAACAAATCTAAATAAGGCCAACATTAACAAACTAGCGGCATGTTACAGCAAAATAGATAAGTTCGCAACCAATACTAAATCACGCTCACACCACTGTCAAGCCCTGCATAAGCTACACTGGTTAGAATTTCCAAACCTACTTCACTACCACCAACTCAGCCTAGCAAATCAGATACTGTACCAGCCAGACAAAACCCCTGCCCTAACAGATTTACTAAATTTTCACAGCACAAACAGGGAAATACGATCCAGTACCAAAGCCGTAGTAGAAGTCATTCCATGTAAAAATAGCTCAGGGGAATCTCTATTCAAATTATGGAACACACTACCCCCACAACTCAGGCTACAAAACCACACTACTACATTCAAAAAACTCCTTAAATCACGCCTTCAAGAAAATGATCTATGTAATTGCAATGACCCTCCCTGAACCCACCTTCTCCAGCCTACTACTCCAGTCCTCCTTACCAAATACATTTCCACAGTCTTATACTACACCCCTAGACAGACTGAATACAATGAATATATCTAGTACAATCTCACCTTTATTATGTTGATTGTATATATACTATTCCTATGCTTAACTGCTATGTTTTTTTGAGAACAATTTGCCGCTAACAACTTGTCAAACCCTTTGACCATTGTTAATTCTTAATGCTACTGTTAACCAGTGTTAAACCTTGCTGACTATTTTTACTTTGAATTTTGAATTTTTAAATAACAACTGTTGAAACTCTCTGAACTATTGTTAATTCTATAACTATTATTAACATTGTCAAACTTTTTTTTTAACTATTGTTATTAAAGTACACTGTAACATGTGGAGTTTTCTCCCCAGGACTCTGCTGAAAAAGTACACCTAGTGTCCAGTCGGACAATCCTGGTAAACACATGTTAAATAAATAAATAAATAAATAACAGCCGTGTAGACAATGAACATCTAATTTACAGGTTAATACTTAGTATAGCAATGTTTACAAATTCAGTATGAAAAGTAGAATTGATGCAATTGTGTGTGTGTGCGCATGTGTGTGTGTGTGTGTGTGTGTGTGTGTGTGTGTGTGTGTGTGTGTGTGTGTGTGTGTGTGTGTGTGTGTGTGTCCATGCATGCATGTGTGTGTGTGTGTGTGTGTGTGTGTGTGTGTGTGTGTGTGTGTGTTTTCTTACTAAAGCTGTTGTGATGTCACATCACCATGTCTTATTACTTTGTCTTTATATTATGTATTTAAGTTAATTATTCAAAAATCTATTTTAAAGATAATTCCGGAGTAGATTTTTTTTTTTACTTTTTTAAATATTTTTTAAACAAGTCCTGAGTCTGCTTTGTTGGTTCTGCATCTCTGGTATGTATATGCTGCATATCATTAAAATGACTTATCTGCATAGGTGATGTAATTTTATAAGCTGGTCGATGGAAGATGGACTGTTTAACAGAAATATGAAGGTAATTTTTTGCTAAAGCAAGACGTATATAGAGGAGTATAATGATGGATGAGGGAAAGAAATAAAACATAGAGGGTAAATATAAGAGTTGTGGAGTAATAAAAATGTAGACATCACAGGCACAAGAAATATACAGTTGTGGGTATGTTGTATGTATGACATAAGCCTTAACAGGGAAAGTGGTGATCAGATTATATCATAACCAAACCAAAATTCACTGTTAGGACCTGTTCCTATACTCTGCATGCAAACTCAGTTGAATCGTTTTGCTTAATGTTCTGAGATCACTTCAGGTTATTTCTACAACCACCCGATCATAGAAGATTTCACCCATTATCTCCAGATGTGCCCCTCTGTCCAGTGTGACTAGACAAAGTAAATGTTCCACATGCCTTCCTTGAGACTATGATCAAAGTGCTGATACAGAAGAATTTAGATGTTCCCTTTGGCCTGAGAAAACACCCAGTTGCTCATTAAACTCAAGTTGTTGAACAGGACATCAGCCAGGACCGATTTCAGTTTTGCAGAGTACCATTTAACCTTTCCACTGGCGCACAGCATCAACACAATGCATGGAAATAGTGTCTACACACACTTTATTGAAGCATCCCAAAGCAAACTATATGAAGCCAAGAGTAATCGAGCAGAATTTATCAGGGGAACTAGGAATGGTAATCAACACAGCAAGGCCAAGCTTCCTTCAAGAGCCGAAGCCAAATGTTATAAGCAATGTTTGGACAGCATCTTGACAAGCACCTTCTTCCTACTACAAAGCACGCAGAAAATTATGTCTGTTTGTAGGTCTATATCAGTTACATGTCTACGTTCATTTGTGACATTTGTGTTTTTTTATTTTGCAATCACAGCAGCTGTCATCCCTATTCTGCACAGGTCCTCACTGTACGTGTAAATTCTGCAGCGGCTGCTGAAATCTCAATGGTCTCAGTTGCACACCTTTGCTGAATATTATTAAACTGGTTATGATCACCATATCAAAAAGGTCCAACAACGTACTGCCAGTATTTGTTATAAGGAAAGTAGTCCTGAAGAACAGTTAAATCCTCTGTTCTAACTAAGAAAATTGCTAAAGTCTGTAAAATTCAGATTGGTTCTTTTGCAAGGCACTCCCCCTTTGTCTTGATCTAATTCCTGGCACACTTGCAACAGCATGTGCCCTCCCATGGTTTGCCTTTCTAGTATGTAATATAACTAAGTCTTTGTTATTTATGTAAGTGAAGAATTTCTCCTCCTTTGAGAAGTCTGTCAGACAACCTTCTGTTGACTCAGGTAAGACCCACAGATGGCAAGTAAAGACCTCCCAATTAGGTAGCTGCAACAGCAATCATACAGCGGTCATAGAATTATATGGGAAAACAGATTCCCAGGAGCTTGAATGCCATCTATAAGAAAAGGCCCTAGCTGTATCCTTACTGTAAATCCTACTCACAGAAAGAGGTTGCAGTAAGTACTTCATTGTAGCAAGTGTTTGTTCTTTACAGGAGCAAAAATGTGCTTCAAAAACTGCAGGAAAAAAATAGAAATAAATTAGCAGTCCAGACCAGTGCCATGTAATCACAGCCATTCCTTAAAGGAGTCAGTGCTGCAAAACTGCCCCCGAAAAATATTAGCTGCCATCAGTCCAGTCAGTACAATCGGTCATTCTTCTCAATATGATAGAAGAGCAAAGGTAAAAGGTTATACCTTGTGATAATGCTAGAAACACCAGACAGCATGTGTGATAAGATGTATTCATTTTCACTTCATTTGTTAACTGGGTAAGGTTAGGAGGCATAAATGCCTCTTTTCATGGATAGCCTGGGATCATTATCTTGCTAAGTGACTTACTCGGAGTTTGCAGCTAGAAATAATGCTTATTAGCAGCTCATACCATGAAGAGTTTGTGTTAAACTGCCAGTAAGTGAAGATTTATTCTATGTAAGAGATCCCTACTCCTGTTTTAATGCACTGTACACTGCATGTTAAAGATTATATAAGCTCTGATTTATTTTTTTATTTTATTATATTTCTTTTGAGAACTGTATAGGTGGAATGGTTAAGCCAACCCTTTTCAACATGACACCTGTAACAAAGTGACAGAGTTACAATGTAGTTAGAAGTAGTTTGTAATATAGTTGATAGAATTTGAATTAATACATTCAATACATTCATTATACTTAAATAAAATGTTTGATCTAAGTGTAGGTTAATACACACAGTTGGGAGTTTTATTATTCAGTGTGTTCTCATTCAGACTTGGAGTTCTATTTTCCAGCATGTTGTGATTCAGACTACTGTTGCTCAACCAATTTGATGGCAACCGCCTAAATATAGAAAGTTATCACAAACATTACTAAAGTTAGACCAGAGAATGCTCTGATTGTCTAAATGATCTGTGCAGGATGTTTTATAGACTGGGAGGGTATAGCTGGAGCATAGCAATCACTACAGTGGAACCCACATGATCTGAAGTCCTCTGGAAGATTATTTTTCTGTTAAGATGTTTGAGGCTGGAGTAACCACATAATGACCAGTTTGAATAGGAGTACCATTTATAACATATGAGGTGGGAGCTGTTTTTTTTTTTTTTTTTTTTTGCTGAATGCTACTGTGCTGAACTTTTTTAATTTGACTTTATACCATTTTCAGTGCACCAGGTATGTGTACATTCCACCCCTTGTCTGAGCTGTTTAATATCAGTGCATGAACACATAAGAGAACCCATTCTGCAGTCACCAGCAAACTTGGTGAAACCACACTTCCAGGATATAGCTTGTATGTCTGGAAAATAAATGTTGAACAAAAGAAGACATGTCATGGATCTCAGTGGCACACTACTTGCTACGATTTTATATTCAGAGAGGTTATCAGCAACCTTCACATCCTGGGATGTGCTGGATAGCCAATATGCAAACCAGCAGGCACCATACAGGTTTACATTGTTTGTCTAATTTTTCAATAATTCCAGCATGGGGAGTAACACCTAAAGCCTTGACTAGGTCAAAATATGCAACTCTTCACTGCACAAAGCCTCTACAACCTTCTCAAGGAAGCTTACTTGGTTCAGGAGGCTGAATCTGCTCATCACAAAGCTGAACTGTGTGGGTCTAGTTCAGTTAGGTTGTCTATGTTTGCATAAAGGAGTTTTGCTAGGAAACATTTCATGGCTTTTCATGAAAGGCTGGCTAGATTGATGGGTGTATAATTATCAGAATCTGTAGAGGGGCCACCTTCTTGGAGTCTGTCTACCCATATGGCTGTCAATCTGTGCATCTAGCTGTTTTCTTACCTGCCTGTATATCTGATTTTCTGCTTATGTTTATATGCTTTGTTCTAACTGTGTCTGTTTTTCTGTTTATGTATCTGCATAACCAGATAACTACCCAGCTTGCTAGTTATCTGTTTGTTTGTCTGTCTGTCCGTCCATATGTCTGTCAGTTTGTTTAATTATTTGATAACTGGGATAATGACATGGTCACTTTTCAATTCAGTTATGACCTTGGTTAGAATTTAAAAATGTGTCAGTATAGCATACAGTAAAATGTAAGAAGAGAGAACTTTGCTAAAGGGTAACAACTCAAATGCGTGGAGGGTATACATATATGAATTGTAGTATGTCTTCTTTTCCGAAATTTACTAATGGAAATGCAACACCATTTTCTATCGATCAGGAAGCACAAACCATATGTGTATGTCTGAGAAGAAAATTGTGACAACCAAAGGTGCTTTTCATATCTGAACTCTTCTGTGGAAAACAGATATGGCTAACCATGCTGGAGGCTGTTTTATAACCACAGATAATCAGTGTCAAAAAGGTTATATCCTAAATGGCTGCTTGGCCTAGTCAATAATTAGAAAACTTCAGGGAATGGGCAAATGTCAGCTGCAGTTTATCAGTCTCTTGAGAAAAGCAATAGCTAGTCAAGAGTCAAAAAGGTTATATTCGAAATTGCTGAATAGCCAAGTTAGTTGTTAAAAAAGCTTGAGGCAAAGAGCAAATGTCAGCTGTAATCTATCACAGTCTTGGACAACAGATAAGTTATTTCTTTTGGCACTGATGGAGGAACAGATGTAGAGCTGCCCATGCACATGAGTACTAATGCAACCTTCTTGAGCTTCCATATATTTTTTATGAACCGTATGGCACATGGCAGGTCATGCTTTTTTTAATGTTTTATTCCAATTTCAGTTAAAATTGAAACAATATTCAGTGGCTATTATTGACTACTAAATCAACTACATTAATAAATATAAAATAAATAAAGCTCAATTAAAATAAAACTAGACCATGTACTCCTTTATAAAGTGAGTCATTTCCTTCTGAAAAGACTCAAAAGATGTTTAATAAAATGTAATCAAGATTATTTAGACAGATAATATCACACAGTAGCTTTTTTATATTTCTCTAGTAAAAAAGATAGTTTCAGCCAAAATGTACAATTGTAGATGCTTGCTTTGATATCATGTTGATAGTATGCATTTAATTTTCATGTAATGTGTGGTTATTTTCATGAATTTAGAGGAAGGGGGTATTTTTGTTTCAAATGTTGTTATTGCTTTGTATGCAACAGTTAAAAGACTTTGAATGATTGGTAATAGATATTTTTTGATAGAAAAGGGACTTGGAGCATTAAATAGAATAAGATGCTTAGTTAATTAGAATTTATCTAACCACAAGGCTAGGGTGAATAAATGAATTTCCACCAAAACGCTATTAGTACCTTGCACTCATAAAATGTATGTTGCCAATCAACTGTAATAAACATATTATGCCTCAAACAACAACTATTGTACTCAGTGAGTATTGTCTTAGTTTTGAGAGATGTAAGAAATGCTCAGTGTTTATATTTTCACTTAAAGACTCAGCAAAACAAAGAGAATACATTATTTTCTGGCTGTTGATAAAATAAAAGTCTTATCAAGTTCACTGACATTTGGATAATAATAATAATAATAATAATAATAATAATAACAATAATAATAATAATAATAACTAATTTCTTAACCAGGTAGATCCACTGGACACACGGTCCCTTTTTAGAGGTAACCCAAGATGAATTTCTAGTTAAATTACTTTTGCAAGGTCACACAGTTGGCAAACAAGGGCTGAGGGAATCAAACCCTGTACCATAACAACTACAGTTTATGGCCATAACCTTCTGCAACAGTTGCCATATGAACAACTGGTTTAATTCAAATACTTCCAGTAAGAGTTTGGTGTGATTGATTTAAGCGATAATATAAGTTTATACAGTTTGGATAGAAACAGTCAGCTCCAAGCATAAACAACTGGTGATCATATTCAGCTGAAAGCAGTAATCAGTGATGCTTCTTAAAGATCATCACATGCTAGGCTGAAGACCTTGACGATGAATGTAGCAAAGCATAGGAGTTTAAAGGAATTCTAATGGTTCCAGTACCTCAAAAAAGTTTCACAGCTGTGGTACCTCAGGAAGAAGAAGAAATATATGGAGCTGAAGAAGAGTGGCAATGTCTCAAAACAGCATATACAAAGTGAACAGAACAGGTTTATAGTCATTTCAGATGTGGAAATAAGACCATATGGAAAGCTGTTGGTAGAATGCAGAAATCCATGAAGTTGTCAAAATAAAGAAGAAATACAGGAAGAAATAGAACATAGAAAAGGTAGACCAGACTGAATGTCAAAGTGAAGAAATTCATGACTCTCTTAAGGTAGCCAAATGCCTCATCATCTAATTAGTGACATGCATGAATGAGATTCCCACTGTTCCTACCTACTATCTGGCAAAACCACAGCCAAGGGAATGGGTTTGGCAGAATCAGTGAGGAAAGAAGACCCTGCTGAGCTTGACTCTAATCTGGCACTGTGAAGAGACATGAGAGATGTAGAATAAGTGGGAGGCCTCGGCCGCCGGTGAAATACCACTACGCTTATCGTTTTTTCACTTACCCAGTGAGGTGTGGGGGGGGGCAAGCCTCACCAGGGCTCTCACTTCTGGCTCCAAGCACCCGGGCATCCGGGCACGACCCCCTCCAGGGACAGTGTCAAGTGGAGAGTTTGACTGGGGCAGTACACCTGTCAAACAGTAAAGCAGGTGTCCTAAGGCGAGCTCAGGGAGGACAAAAACCTCCCGTGGAGCAGAAGGTTGGCTTAAACAATGATACTGAGAGAATAGTCTCAATAACAAAGTACAAGGTGTCAGAGAACCTCTATCAGCTTCCCAAAAGTAAGTCAGTAGTGTAAAGAAGATCTATCAGTTTACAAGGCAAAAATAGAAAGGTAAAGAAGATAGTCAGCAAATGCAATCCGTAAGGGATGCTGGCAACAGTTTGGTCACCAGTTCACAGGACATCAAGGACAGATGGAAGGAAAACTTCAAGAAGCATCTGTATGATGAAAATCCTATATAACCTGCACTGATGCATTCACAGCCTTTCATGAAATAAAGAGAACCCACCGCAGAAGAAGTACAGTGTGCATAAATGAAAATGAAGCCATGAAAAGTGGCAGGCTCAGCTGAAGACGCAACAGATATTGTTAACTTATTGGGTACATTTTGGGAGAAGTGACTACTGATGGTGCTCATCTTTATATTTAGAGACAAGTATATCTCAGACAGCTGGGCAATAAGCCTGCTAGAGTCAGAGTACAAAAACAAAAGGTGATATTCATAGCTTTGGACAATATAGAGGTATCAAAACCCTATTACACTGGATGAAAGTTCTAGAAAGGGTGACTGATGCATGAATGTACAGAGTAGTATTAAGGAAGATGTCAGATGGACAGTTTGGATTCAGATCACAATTAATTTCAACCAACCTGTTGTTTGCAGTGAGACAAATGGTGGAAAAGAAATTGGACATAAGCCAGTCAAACTGGACATTCCTAGACATGGATAAAACCTATGACAAGGTCCCAAAAAAGCTGATTTAGGTAGTCTTGTCAAGGTTCAACGTCTGGGAATCACTTGTAAAACTAGTGCTGGCTATGTCCAAAGATCCACTGACTTCAGTACTTCAGTATGAACAGTGTTCAGTCTCATAGAAGTCTTCCTTATGAGGCTTGCCTGGGGGTATTTTTCACTTTTTTTTACACTCCAGTAAAGCAGTGAAAGATGCAGCCCCTGGCAAATATAATATATTGGGACTGTAATAGAGGGTCTTATGGGACAAAGGAACATATCTTTTGGTCATAATGAATGAATACATGTAAAGTGGATTTGCAAGGGCTATTGGTAAAATGACTGATACGTAATGGCAGTTACTAAAAAATGTATACTTCTAGAGCATAAAAACTAATAATGTTAACAAAAGTGAATGGACAATAGTAAATTTGAAAGTGGCAGTCACTAAAAATGTAATAACATCAAACCCATTGTTGATGAAGAAACAGATACTCCCCCGGATTCTCAAGATCGGTGCAGGAGCTCAAGCAGGCAATATGTCTGCCGTGCGATCCAGGATCAGCCTGCAGGGGCGCGCAGGAGTGCTCCTGCACTAATCCTGCATGGACTAAGCCCTTGTATGCAAATCACCTAATTTGCAGGAGAAATCCATGCAAATGAGGTGATTTTGCAATCCAGGAAGCTTGCAACAGTCCGTGCAGGACTAGTGCTATCTGCAGAAATGTACTCGGTTAGTAAGCGGGTACATTTCTGCAAAATCCAAAACAGAGCTATGACAGCTCCAAATAAAGGCTGCATATCATGTAATAAGCATACCAATGGCCAAATATAAGGCCATTGGCATTGCAAACATTAAAAAAAAATACAAAAATCAACTTTTATTTTTTTTAGCCGATTTCGGCTGTTTAAACATAGGGCAGTGGTGCGCAAACGGAATCGGGGGGAATAACAAAATGAACCTAAATTAAGCATTCTAACTAAAATCAGTATTCTGCCATGCAAGTCAATGGCAGGCAGAAGAGAACATGGCCAGTGAGTAGGGGTTGCTAAGAGGGGCGGCTCAGTGTGAGACATGTAACTATGCATTAGCAGGCAATCCTATGCAAATGAGGGGAAGGATAGTGAATCCCAGTTTTCCCCATCATGTGAGTCAGGTTCCAACAGTGTAAGAGTAGGAATAGCTTGGTGCAGGCCTAGGAGTTAGGTGACATCAGGGGGGTGGGTGTCAGCCATACTATAAGTGGATTGGAGCCCTGTGGCTCGGGTTTGCTCCTAGCTTAGCACAGCTAGGCTAGGGTGTGTGTCTAAACCTGCCTAGCACTCTTTACTAAGCCTAAGCAAGTGTGCGCGATGAGCACCAGGTTTTACAGGAAAAAGAAAAAAGAAATTAAACCAGGAAATAGCAGCAGTGTGCACATCTGAGAATTGTGTTTGTGCGGTGCTCACACTGGGAAGGGAAAACAGCAGTAGGAAGGTAATCGAGGAGAACTAGCTTAGCTGGCAGGTGCAATGTATCAGAATCAGCCAGTTACACAGGCAGCAGCCCAGCCCAGAACACTACTATAAACTATGCAAACACCTTCTCCTCTCGTTATTCCCACACTCTATACCACCGGTGTAAACAAGTGGGGAACACTTAACACTCACAACAGCAAAATGATAGGCTCTGCAATAGTTATCATACAACAACTTGTGGAAGAGGCTGAGGGTGGTGAGGATGTGAATGCTGTCCACCAACCCACAGTGAGGAGATGGAGAAGAGTGTACAGACCCAGGGTAACATACCAGGGGCTACATGAGCTGGAGATAGTGGAGCACTATAGGGTGGACAGGGACCTCTTACAGCAAATTGTTGAGATGTGCCGGCCATGCCTGACAACAGAACTAACAGAGGGGAACCCATCCCAGTGGATACCAAGGTATGTGTAGGCCTAAGAATACTAGCTACAGGTACCTTCCAAAGGCCAGCTGGGGATATGATGGGAATTTCACAGGCATCAGCATCCAAGGTACTCCACCAGTTCCTGGATGCCATGTCAGCACATGTCGGTGAGCACGTATATTTCTCCAACACCAGTGAGGCGTTGGCCAGCAATATGCAACTGTTCCACCAAATAGCAGAATACCCTGAGGTAGTGGGTGCTATAGACTGCACATACATATGTATCAAAGCACCACCTGGTGAACAAGGTAGGGTCTACATCAACTGCAAGGGCTTCCCCTCCATCAATTGCCAGGTCATGTGCGATGCCCAGAGCATAATAATGAATGTGTGTGCTGGCTGCCCTGGAAGCTACCACAATTCCCACATCTGGCATCTGACGCAGCTGTACCAGAGATTTGCCAATGGGGACATCCCTGATGGTCACCTAGTGGGGGATGCTGTATACGCACTGGAGCCGTGGCTGATGACACCCATCAGAAATGCACACGCACCTGATCAAGAACTCCATAATGAGGCACACGGACAGACCAGAATCATAGTAGTGCATGTGTTTGGGCTGCTCAAGTCGCAGTTCTGGTGCCTGGAGACATCCAGTGGAGCCTTACAGTACTCACCAGCTACATGTACCCAAATTGTCCTTGTATGTGCTATGCTACATAATATGATCCTGCGGAAACAGCTGCAGCAGGAACAGAATGGAGCAGGGCCACACAGCCCCCACCATTGCCAAGGCCTGCAAAGGCACAGAGTGACTCGGAGGAGGAACAACCTGAGCCTGCCCCAGTAGGCAAAAGGAGGCATTCCCAGTATGCTCTGGCTTTGGCAAAGAGGCAATGCATAGCACATACACTGACACAGGAGGGACCCAGGGAATAACACCTCTTTCTGACTCTCACATATAGTACAAGGGATGTCAAACATTACACTACCTGTGCCTAACCATGTGTAGGGAGTGTACTATGTGCATCCGACATAGGCAGCCCTGCAGCACCACCCTCAGTACTGGGACACCCACAAGGTAAGTGACTCACACATGCCAGTCAGGAGGGGGTTACATATCCAACAACAGTCACAGCCAGTAGAACAGGTGTAGACAAACACAAACAAAGACTGTGCTAAGGCCTCTGAATGAGGCCTATGGATAACCCCCCCCCCCAGGCCTACACAGACAGACTACAGCAGGTCAGGCAGTGGGATGTCAGTTATGAAGGGTAGGAAGTCAGAAACTAATATGTAGGTAATTAAAAGCTAAGATCTGCAGTACACTGGTATGCCTCTAGTCAGCACGATAGGTAAGACTACAGTCTGAAATGGAGCACCCGACATACCAGTACAGTCCTAGCAAGTGTGTACAAGTGTCAGTGTGCCCCCCATCTGACGTAGAAATGTAGTCACAGTCAGGTGTGACCCCCCCAATCCTGTGTAGAAATGTAGAAATAGTCAGGTGTGCCCCCCCCATCCTACATAGAAATGTAGTAACAGTCAGGCGTGCCCCCCAAATCCTGTGTAGAAACGTAGAAATAGGCAGGTGTGCCCTCTCATTCTACCTTGAAATGTAGTAACAGTCAGGTGTGCTCCCCCCAATCCTGTGCAGAAACGTAGAAATAGGCAGGTGTGCCCCGCATCCTATGTAGAAATGTAGTAACAGTCAGGTGTGCACACCACAATCCTGTGTAGAAATGTAGAAATTGTCAGGTGTGCCTCCCATCCTATGCAGAAATGTAGTAACAGTCCATGCCAAATAATCGCCGGATACCCTTCAGAGACAACATGCTACCTGTAGGTGTACAACACAAAGATCAGCACCGCAGTACAAACTACCTGGACACAATCCACACATTCAGTACAGATGGCCATACTGGGCATGCCCACACACTTAAGGAAATTAAGGCAATGTCAGTCAACAACATACTGAAATGTCATACTGGGCATGCTCACACACTTAAACACATGAAGGCCATGTCTGCAAATACCAGTGGACCAGACATATCTGGCAGCTGCAGATGTTAGTGCAGATACTCTTCAGTATGCACCACTCATGCTTTGCACAAACAGTGGATAGGAATACAGGCATATATGTAAGGACAACACACAATAATAAGCCAAAGGTAGACATACATAGATGTGTGGAAGAGGGTGACTGTGACAAGGAGCCATCCAGGCCTGTCCCACCCAGCACACAGCCAAAGGGCCACAACCACATGAGGGTCAGATGTCACTCACTGCAGATACTAGCCACCTGTATCTGTCAGCATTACAGAGTATGTGGTGCACATGCCAGCTGTGCAACATGACTGTTCAAGGAAGTAGTCATCTAGCACCTGTATACACGTACCTGTGAAATATGACCCAGATTGTGCCCGCATGTGGCGTGTCAACCCCTAGGTGAATGGGTTATGGCCCATGCACATACACACTGCCCTCCTCATAGCCTCACTATGACAAGCCTGCTGAGGTCATCCACTGTGAAATACACCTTTGGGAGAGTTGTATCTCAGTAATCTCTGTGGTGTGTCCCATAACTGTGTACTGCTGTAGTATGATAAGCTATTTAGGTTGGAGTTCTAACCCCAGCCTTGGCAACTGTGTGTGCTTCGTGTGTGTCCATTTGACTCTGTCTGTGTAGGGAACAATGTTTTTAGGGTAGTCACACTCCCTACAATTGAAATGCTCTACTTTGGTAAGGCTGCTGATATCATCCACGTAGAAATACACCTCTGGGGAAATTTTAGCCCAGTAATCTCTGTAGCATGGCCTATGACTGTGTATTGCTGTCGATGATAAATTAGTTAGGTAGGTATTCTAATCCCAGACTTGGCAAGTGTATGTGTGTCTGTGTTTGTGCTTGTCTGTGTAGAGAGCAATGACTTTTAGGGTAGCCACACTCTATACAATGTGTGTGTGTGTGTGTGTGTGTGTGTGTGTGTGTGTGTGTGTGTGTGTGTGTGTGTGTGTGTGTGTGTGTGTGTGTGTGTGTCAGTCTGTCCCTGTCTGTATATAAAGCAATGTATTTTAGGGTAGTCATAACCCCTACAATTTAAATGCACTACTTTGGTAAGGCTGCTGTTTTCATCCACCTAGAAATACACCTCTGGGAAGGAATAGCCTAGTAATCTCTGTGGCGCGTGCTATAACTTTGTACTGCTGTAGTATGATAAACTCGTTAAGTAGGAGTTCTAGTTCTAGACATGGCAAGTGTGGATGTTTGTGTCCCTTTGTCAGTGTAGGAAGTAATGCTTTTGAGTCCATTCACAGACACTGCAACCTCCATTGCCCCACTTTGGCAAGTGTGATGATGTCATCAACTGTGAAATATACCTTTGTGAAAATGATAGCAGAGTAATCTCCGTGGCGTGTGCTATAACTGTGTACTGCTGTAGTATGATAAACTAGTAAGGTAGGGGTTCTATTTCTAGACATGGCAAGTGTGAATATGTGTGTGTGTGTGTGTGTGTGTGTGTGTGTGTGTGTGTGTGTGTGTGTGTGTGTGTGTGTGTGTGTGTGTGTGCGTGTGCCCCTTTGTTAGTCTAGGGAGTAATGCTTTTGAGTCCATTCACAGACACTACAACCTCTGTTGCCCCACTTTGGCAAGTGTGCTGATGTCATCAACTGTGAAATACACCTTTGGGGAAAAAATAGCTCAGTAATCTTCATGGTGCATGCTATAACTGCATACTGCTGTAGCGCGATAAACTAATTGGGTAGGAGTTCTATTCCCAGACATGGCAAGTGTGTTTCCCTTTGCCAGTGTATGGAGCAATGCTTTTGAGTCCATTCACATACACTTCCTCTATTGCCCCACTTTGGCAAGTGTGCTAATGTCATCCACTGTGAAATACATCTTTGGGGAAAGAATAGCCCACTAATCTCCATGTTGCATGCTATAACTGCATACTGCTGTAGCGTGAAAAACTAATTCGGTAGGAGTTCTATTCCCAGACATGGAAAGTGTGTGTGTGTTTGTCATTTGTATCCTGGGTGGTGGTGGCTGTGAGTGTGCAAACATTGGACTCATTGAGGAATGGATTTTGCATTTTTCCTATATGATGGCCCTACATATGTCACAATGTCAACCTTACAAGGATAACAGATGTCAATCAGCCGGGAGGCTGGGGTGCCAATCCACATCCCTAGATGTGATACCAAGGCCTGGTGAACAAAGTAAGCAACCCTAGTATTACCCAGAGAACACTCTAAACCCATGTGTCATACAACACCCGTGCCTAGGCAACAACCACTATATTGATAGTACCCTGCATATTTCACAGATAATAACCATGATGTGATTGCATTGGACACCAGAGGGCGTGGCACCCTGTCCATCAGTACAATAGGCACATAATTGCAGACAGTGCGCCTTCATTATGTTTCCCACTGGACGCCTGCAACAACTGTGGTTCCATCAAATGTGATCCACAAAAGACATACCATACCTTAAACACATGCCCTGTATGGACAGATGCCACTGACACCAGGGAATACCTGTACCATGCCATCAATATAGGTGCAGGGCTAGGACTGGTACATCTGATGATAATCTGTGTACACAACATGGGCCAGACAACCCAGGTACACTTCCACATGCCACTGTACATCAATGTGAGACATGTGCACATCACGGACACCATCCATGTCATGGAGTATAGAACACACACATGGCAAGCATTGCACAGCACTGGCCACACACAATAGTAGCCCAGGTGACTGGGTGGTGAATACACTACCCATCTATGTGGGTCATTCCGGACACTACACCCCTTAGCCATAATGCAGACCATTCTCATGTGGCCTGATGCCAAGGTATACCCTTCACCTAGTCTTGTACAGCCCTTTGGCACAGCCAACCACTACACACCCATGAAGCAATGCACACATGCACATCAGTATTGGTACCCTGTGTCTGTGTATGGTGTATGATGCTTCCGACCACATTCACACCCAGTACCACTCCCATTGGCATACTGAAGCATGTTCTCTAATGTCAGACACCTTCACATACCCTTTGACCATAGAACCTTAGGATAACCCCTGTGGGCCATTTGATACCTATGCATTACTGTATTATGGCAAACTATCTGGTTCAGAAGTGTATTCATTGCCCTGCCAAGTGTGGCAATGTGTATGAGTCCTTTAGACAGTGTGGCTGTGTTGATGCTGACACCTGTTCATGTGGACAGGCACGTGTGCTAAACTTACTGTATCACAACTATATCAGTGTTGCAAATGTCACTCACCAGCACATATACATCTGGACAGCTCACCAACATGTAAGCTATGTGGCGCATGCAATAATTGCATACACATGTGATAGTTATGCATACTCAGTCAGGTGTTTGAAACCCTGTACTGGTAGGTGTGTGACACAAACATGCTTAGGTTTTTCTCACCCACCCCTTGCCTGACATACTTTGTCTCTGTCTGTCCCTCTTACACCCTCTCTGGTGGATGTGGAGATGTAAACCGCTTTGCTTAGGCAGCAGCTTGTATTTTGTAAGTGATGGTCATGGTCAGCTGATGGCCTCCGCACCATTTGCAGTCCTCCTCTAGCTGATTGCATGTGGAACAGCTGTGGTAACATTCCTATAGCCACTTTCATGGAAACACACTACAATATCTAGAAGCATCATGTTGGTGGCCATAACATTCACTGTGAGTGGAACCTACATCTGGTGTTTGGCAAACATCACCACAGATGGCTTTGGGATTTACCTGAATCAACATACACTGTGGAAAAAGGCCAACAGACAGGAGGGGGATGTGCCAGACATGACTGCAAAATGTAAGTTTTGCTATTCTTCATTTAGAGTAAAGTTGGTTTAACAGGATGTTTGCGGTTATGGCTAGTCTGCATGTTGTAATAACTCTCATGACAGTGCTATGTTTGTGATGAAACCCCCATCTGTAGGGTCATCTGCAAACTGGACAGAGTGTGGAACCCTTGGTTTCTTGTGTCACTCACAGAACACCTATCTGAGAACTGCAGAAGCATAGTGTGAGTATTGCAGTCCGTACATGGTGATAGCAATGAGAGTTACTGACTTCATATCCCTCATTGGACATACGTCATAAAAAACCCTGGTACTACAATAAATGTCTGAGGTTATCACAGCAACATGCCAATATTGGGCCACTGCTCAATGCTCCAGCCATATGTCTGTCACCTTTTGTGCCTATGTCATGCATTATATATGCATGTGTTCTGCTTAGTCTACAACTGTTCCAAAACTGGTGTCCTGGGTTAATAGGAATATGTATGCATGCTGTCATAACTAATCGTGAATGCTGTTAAGTATTACTAACCCATATCTGTCTGAAAACTGCAACACCATAGCCTGTATGGGAAGGCTGGTCCCAGCGGAAGCATCAGTCCCACCTCAGCTGGCCATGGCAAAGGGCACCAGCACATGTATGGCCCAGCTTGGGACCTCCTCATCCATTGGGCCTGCACCACCTTCAGATGGAACCACCACAGGGGATAGGGCTCGGCCCAGCCCTGTGAGCGTGGGTGGACAGGAACCTGCCACCAGTGGTCAGGTCTGGCCCGTGGTGTGTAGTGACCTCTACAAGTTGTTTGGAGATCAGCTACGCAAGCTAGGGGGCTGCATGGTACAATTAGAGGGTCAGCATGCCCCTCCGACTGAGCCCCCAGCACAGCCACCTTTGGGGCCATGAAGGTGCAGTGGTGACTGCCCATTGGTGGGGACCTCAGTCCCGCTGTTTCCATTTGGGGCTCATGGGCTTGCGACTTACAAACTCCCCTCCCCGTCCAAGGCATTTACCCCCCCATGTGTCATATACCACCCCTTTATGCTGTCTTTTCTAGCTTGTCTGTCATCCTACCCAACATATCCTCCCCAAGTATACCTACTATCCTTCCCCAACATCCAACTCTTACCTTAATACAAAAACACACAAAGGGCAATCTATTCCCAAAAATAAATATCGCCCCATACATAGCTGTCCATTTCACACACATGTCCTCTGGACACATATGTGTGGGGTCCATTGTTTGAGGGTGCCAATGTCTGCATTCATAAATGCAGTGATAATGCATTCCATGGCCTTGCAGTCAGGATCATCAGACTGATGTGACGGTAGTTCCTGGGATCCAACTTGGATCCTCCCTTGTGGAGTGGGATAACTGCAGCTGTGCACCACTCACTGGGCACCAGGCCTGATGTGAGGCTATGATTAAACATGACAGGTGAGTTACCATTTCATTTTGTAGTTCATGTAGTACACAGCCCAGGATGTCATCTGGTCCTAGGGATGCTGTAGTCTTAGCTGTGGAGAGTGCGGGTTCTACCTGTGTGGCCGTGATTACTGGAAATTGGAAATCTTTTGGTATTGATATGGGTCCTTTAGGGGGTGAGAGGGGGGTGAATGTGGCTCTAAATCAATCTGCCCAGATATTGGCAAAATCCTTGGGATCAGTCTATGTAATGCCATTCTGTTGTAGCTCAGAGCACTTCTGAGCATTGCCATTTAGATTCTGGACATAAGTATAGAATGCATTGTGGTTGTCTTTGGAATCTGTGGCAATTTTTATTATGTAACCAGCTTTGCAGGGTTTCATGAAGGATCTCAATTTCTTACTGAGGCTGGTAAGGGAGTTGTTTGCATCCTTGGATTATCCTTTTTTCTTCAACAGTTTCTACCTTCTGTTGTATAGTCGGTTTATGGCAGGGGACCACCAGACTGGCTTGCTTTTGTTGGAGGAGAGCATCGTGGATTTATGTGGGATGACACGAATCATGTACAAGCAGATGCCTTAGTGTAGGATTCATCAGTTGAACTTTCAGCTCCTGTCTCTATGGGTGTCACAAACTTTGTCACTTCTGACTTGAGTAGCATGAAGTTGGCTTTGAAGAGGTCTTTTATGGACAACTGTATATAAATTCCTTTCACATGTTCAGTTTGATTTTCCTATGCTGGGATTACTTTGGTGAAACCTCAGCCACATGTACTGCTGTGATGGCTTAGTGGTTAACTATTATGACTGTAATGTGTAGGGTCCTGGGTTCACAACCTGCAAAGTCTGGTTATTTTTGTTATGGCCAGAACAGCGGCTGATGCATACAGACTAATTAGGATATTTTAGATTAGTCACACACAGTACAATTCAAATGCCCTACTTTGGCAATCCTGCTGATGTCATTCACTGTGAAATACACCTTTGGAGGAAGAAGTACTCCAGTAATCTTTGAGGCGTGTCCTGTAACTGCATAGTGCTGTAGTGTAATAAACTAGCTAGGTAGGAGTTCTAAACCCAGACATGACAGGTGTGTGTGTGTGTGTGTGTGCGTGTGTGTGTGTGTGTGTGTGTGTGTGTGTGTGTGTGTGTGTGTGTGTGTGTGTGTGTGTCCGTGGTTGTCATTCGTATCCTGTGTGGAAGTGGCTGTGAGTGTGTAACAACTGGACTCAATGTTCAGCTGGTTTATCAAATATCTTATAAGGTGCCCCTAGTATATATATATCACAATATCCACCGTACAGGGATAACAGATGTGAAATAGGCGAGGTGCTGGAGTGCAAATCCATACCCCTACATATGACATCAAGGCCAGGCAAACAAAGTTAGCAACCCTTGTATTAGCCAGAGAACAACCTCAACCGATGTGTCACAAACACACACACACACACACACACACACACACACACACACACACACACACACTTGCCTAGTGCTTCTAGTATATATCACAATATCCACCGTACAGGGATAACAGATGTGAAATAGGCGAGATGCAGGAGTGCATATCCATACCCCTACATATGACATCAAGGCTAGGCAAACAAAGTTAGCAACCCTTATATTAGACAGAGAACACCCTCAACCCATGTGTCTCACACACAGACACACACACACACACACACACACACACACACACACACACACACACACACACACACACACTTGCCTAGGCAACAGCCCCCATGCTGGTAGTACCCGGCATATTGCCCACTGATAGTGACCATGGTGTGATTGCAGTGGGCTTCAGAGGGCATGGCACTCTGTCCATCAGTCCAAAAGGCACATTCATACAGACAGAGCACCTTCCCTATGTTCCCCATTGGATACCTACGACATCTGTGGTGCCATCAAATCTGACCCAAAAAGGACATGCCATGCCTTACACACATGCCCTGTATGGACAATTGCCACTGACACCAGGGAATACCTGTATCATGCTATCAATGTAGGTGCAGGGTCAACCTGCTGTCCATCAACAATTCATGTCACATGAGGCCAGGACTGACACATCTGATGATAACAATCTGTGTACAGAACATGGGCCAGACCCCCCAGGTACAGCTCCACATGTCACTGTACATGCATATGGGAGGTGTGCAGATACCATACACTGTCCATGTCATGGACTAAGGAACACATACATGGCAAGCAATGCACAGCATTGCCCACATGCAATAGTTACCCAGGTCACTGGATGGTGAATACAATACCCAGCTCTTTGGGCAAATACATACACTACACCCCTGATCCACACTATAGACCATTGTCATATTGCCTGATGCCAAGGTGTATCCATCACCTAGCCTTGTATAGCCATCTGGCACAGTCGACCACTACAAACCCATGAAGCAATGCACCCATGCATGTCAGTATTGGCACCCTGTGTCTGTGTGTGTATTGTATGTTTCCTATGACCACATTCACACTCACTACAACCCCCATTGTCATAAAGAAGCATGCTGTCTGATGTCAGACACCTCCACATACCCTTTGCCCATATAACCTCTGCATAACCCCTATGGTGCATGTAATACTTGCACAGTACTGTGTTGTGGCAATCTAACTAGTGATGAGTTGTATCCCTGGACATGCTGAATGTGTCAATGTGTGTGTGTCCCTGTGAAAGTGTGGTTGTGTTGACATTGACACCTATTCATGTGGACAGGCACATGTACTAGACCTACCATATAGCTACCATATCACTGTTGCAGATGTCACTCACATCACATACACGTTTAGAGGACTCCTCAGCATGTAACGTATGTGGTGCATCCAAGGACTGCATAGACATGTGATAGCAGTACATAGTCAGAGGTTTAATAGCCTGGACTGGTAGGTGTGTGACACAAACATGCTTAAGTTTTAATCTCCCGCCCCTCCCTGACTGATTTTTGCTTCTGTCTGTCTCTCTCTCACTCCCTCTCTGGTGGATGTGGAGACTTACACCTGCTTTGGTTAGGCAGCAGCATGTGAATTGTAAGTGATGCCCATGATCAGCTGATGGCCTCTGCATGAATTGCTGCCTCCTCTAGCTGATTGCATGTGGAACAGCTGTGGTAACATTCCCATAGCCAAATGCATGGAAACACACTCCAGTATCTAGGAAAATCATGTTGGTGTTGGGAGTTATCATTCACTGTGAGCAGGAACTAAATCTGTTGTTTGGCAAACAGCATCACAGATGGATTGGGGACTTACCTCTAACAACATACACTGTGGAAATGGGCCAACACACATGAGGGGGATGTGCCTGACTTGACTACAGATTGTAAGTGCTGCTATACTGCAGTTTGAGTAATGCAGGTTTAATAGGGTGTGTGTGGATATGGCTGTCCTACATGTTTTAATACTTGTCATGTCAGTGCTATATTTATGAGGAATCTGCATCTGTAGGGTCATCTGCAGACTGAGCAGTGTGTGATGCCTTGTATTCCTTGTGGTACCCACAGAGCACCTATCTGTCAACTGCAGAAGGTAGTGTGAGGATTGCAGTCAGTAGATGGTGACAGCCGTGAGTGTTACTGACTTCATATCCCTCATAGGACATATGTTGCAACAAACCCTGTTACGTCAGTAAATGTATGAGGATATCACAGCAACATGTCAATATTGGCCCTGTGTTTGTGCCTCCAGCCACAACTCTGTCAACCTTTGTACATATGTCATGCAGTAGGAGGTGCATATATTCTGTACACCATATTCATTGGCAGCATATCTGATAACAAGCCAGTGATATATCAGACTGCTACACATGTTACGTATAGTAGGGGTTATATTTGAGGACATAACCTGGGCATTCTGTGGTTGTGTGTACAGTACCGAGGTATGTATAATTCTGGTGATTGTTGACAGTGTATGTATAGTGAATATGCTGTTTAATCATGCCCTCCCCTTAGGCTTCATGCCCACTGAGTGGCGCACAGCTACAGCTATCCCACTTCACAAGGGGCGATCCAACTTGGATCCTGGGAACTACTGCCCCATCAGTCTGAAGAGCCTGATCTGCAAGGCCATGGAATGTATTGTCATGGAACTTATAAACAGACATTGGCAACCTTCAAACACTGGACCCCAACCCAGTTTGGGTTTGTGAAGGGCCGATCTTGTCTCCTGAACCTGATTAACTTCTTTGAATCAGTCCCCAGAGCTGTGGATGAGGGTAAGGCAGTCCACACAGCCTATCTGGACCTTACCAAGGCCTTTGACACCACCCTCCACTCTGGAATCATAGACAAACTTACTAAGCTGAGCATTAATCCCTACATCATTCGATGGGTTGCCAATTAGCTTATTGACAGAACCCACACTGTAAAAGTAGCTGACTCCAAATCCAGCTCCAAACAAGTGACATTTGGAGTACCTCAGGGTTCAGTTCTGGGACCTCTCTTGTTTGGCATCTACTTCTCTGAAGTACAGACCAACACTAAGGGACTATGGCTAACAAAGTTCTCAGATGACTGCAAACTGGCTGCCATTATTGAATCCCCAAATGATGTGGATACTCTATGGGCCTTACAGAAACAGATGTTTGGTGCCAGAGCCATGGGCTCAAACTCAATGCCAATAAATGTATAGTTATCCCCTTTGGGAAAAAAACATGTACCCTTAAATTACCACATAGATGGCAATACACTAAACACCGAAATTGTGATAAGAGACTTAGGGACACAGGTGGACAGTGATCTCACCTTCAATAACCACATCGCCACAACAGTCAGGAAATCCTTCTATGTGGCACACTGCATCACTAAGGGCTTTTCCTCCAGAAAAAAGGAGGTCATTGTCCCACTGTACTCATCCCTTGTTAGACCCATTATAGAATACAGCACCCCATTTGGTATGCACCTCTCAAGACATCTGCAACAACTGTAAAGGCCGCAGAAATACCTCACTAAAAGAATAACAGGCCTAAAGCAGATGCCCTATGCTGACCGCCTTAAAAAACTCCAGCTATACTCTGTTTCATATCATCTACTCCGAGGCGATCTCTGCTTAACATACAAGGCCATGTCAAACCCAGAGCTGTTGGACATGCTACACTTAAGGAAATCCCAATCCCTCAGAGCCACACACTCCAGGGATCTAAACCTTGTCATCACAATAAACAAAGCATGCTGGAGGGATAGGTTTCTGACCCAGAGAATCCCAGACTCTGGAATAGACTGCCCATACATGTCAAGCAGAGCACCTATTTGGCCCTCTTCAAAAGGAACCTTGATGATTGGATGGGAGAAAGGAAATTCACCCCAGGGATCACATCAGTCGCCTTGCTAGACAGGTGTCCAGGAAAGTAAATAGTGTGGAAAGAAATAGCCAGGGAATTCTTATGGCTAGGCTTGTAGAGACCCTAGAGTCGATAGCCTAGTACCAACCTATGAACCTATGTACCTTGGCCTGTGTAGAAACTGTGGTAGATGTCATTGTTCTTGGTCCTGTTCTATCTGATGTTACATGCTGCTCCACTGTATGTCACCCTATCTGCTGACATGCTTGTAGGGGCAAACACACACATGTCCCATACCACAGACAGGGATCAGACCACACTGTGTAGTGGCCCAGTATATGTAGGGTTAGTGTGTGAGTGGCACATATTGCATGCTGTTGATCGGATAGTCCATGTAATGTAATATTACGTTAGCTTACCATATGTGGCTGTGGCTGTGTTCAAATTGGTTGTGGTTATGCGCTTTCACACAGGTGTCTGTTACTCTGTGATGTGATATGCCTGTAGCGCCTGCTATCTATGCTGGTACATGTGTATTCCCACATAGGAAATGTAGGCCAGTGTTGAGGCAGTCTGCCTGTAGCCTGCACAGTGCTTTGTTACATGCCTAGCAGCTTACTCTACTTACCCTGTGAGATGTCATGTCCAGATACTTGTCAGATGTACTGCTGCCAGGCCACCATAACAGTCGTGTATGTCAGAAAAGCAGTGGGATGCTGTACAGATGTATGTCACTAACTAGTAGGTAGAATGTGGCCATGGTACCTCTGTACCAGCGGTTATTATGTGTCAGGACAGACAGGGGTGTATAAAAGCATAACCTATGGGGGCAAATGTATACCAGTATTTATGTGATATGCCCATCTACATGGCTGTTAACATCCACATTGTCAGGCTTGGTCCACATGTCTTGCACTAATGGGTTCTGTGTATACCCCTGGAATGACCAGAGTGTGTCAGACTGTCCACATACATTGGCCATATCTCAGCTGTAGTCAAGAGAGCATTACTGTGTTATCACTGGTACCATATCATGCTGCCCTTAGGATGTCTGTCATTACCCAATGGCGCACATGTTAGCAGATGTGGCCTCCCACACACACCATGTCTGTGAAGACAATCCCTATTACAGTATCTATAGTCTACAAATATACCTGAAATACATACCTGACACACCCTTGCACTGAGAGGTTGTGACTATTGGGGTTGAGGTAGGGCTCCATTCCATGTTCAGGACATATGGTGAACATATATGTATATATAATTATACATATATAATATAGATATATATATATATATATATATATATATATACATATACATATCTTGCTTAGTATATGACGACAGTTTTACACATATGTGCCTCTGTTCCAGCCTCTGTCCTCCACCTACATACCAGGCTTTGCACATATGACATGCTGTCAGGGGTTGTTATGCAGTGGGCTGTGTATATGTCATGCTGCCATTCCTGCCATAACTCCACTGCTGTTGTGTCCCCTACACATACTGGAGGGTTGGGTCATATATGTGTGGGCTTCACCTACACAATACGTGTGCCCTAATGTAATCCAGAGGCCATTGTATGTAACAGTGGTATATTGCCCAAAATTATTGAGTTTGGGGGGTGCACCATAACTACCCTAGCCTGTTACAACATGTGTGGGTATCAGGGATAAGCTGCCTTCAGGTATCTGGATGTACATTACCATACAATCCACCTTAGGCAAATGCAGGCCTACTGCCTCTGCCATAACAAATGTTCTGTTTATCAGTGTGATTGTGATGGTGTCAATTATGTCTTGTTATGTAACAGATACATCCCATTGTGTCAGCTTTACCCCCTAGGGATTATGTACAGAGTGTAGATAGAGACTGCTGAACTATACATCTGCATTACGTACTGTTGATTGATTGGTATCCTGTGTCCCACTCTGTCTTTACAATTGTAGTACTTGAAGGCCTCGGCCTGGACAGCAACATATGTCAACCTTTCCAGACTCCTGTATTAGTATAACTGTTTCACAGTTGCTTTACTCTGTTCATATGGATTTCAGTGTCTAAACAGCTATATGACATGGCATATACAACTGCCATAGTACACAATTAAACCTTTCCCATTTATGCACACCTGTGTGTGGTGTTATATCCTTTGATATCTCTGTGGGTATATGTTGCAGTCAATAAATGTCATTTGTATGGGTGGCTCATACAGTCTCCAGTTGATAAGGTGGTAACTGTAGGAATACTGGCTGCTCCAAATTGTGTGCATGTACTACATATGTATCTTACTGTACATATCTCTGCGTGTGTATGTGTAGTTACATATATATATATATATATATATATATATATATATATATATATATATATATATATATATCTAGGACTTTTGAGTGAAAGATCAAAAGTCCGAATTCATAATTACCGAACATACTTTACAGAAAGCACTTTCACCGAAAAAGCGCTTTCGTTAAAGTATGTTTAAAAAAACAAACAAAAAAACATTAAACCTACTGCTATGCAAGGAGGCAAGCCCCCCTGCACCCCCCACCCCCCTACTTTAATATTCTCACTCCGAAGTTGCACTACAGTGGGGAAAAGGGAATTTTCCCTTATCCACACCGTAGTATGATCGGCACAACAAGCATAATTATCCAAAGACAAAATGATCGATTTTAACAACTGGCTAAAATGCTGGTGTCATTCAAAGGGGATCCAGTGTCTGTCAGCCTGGGATGACATGCTCGACAAGCCACGTTGCTTCACAAGGGATGGCTTGCACCTGTCACCACTGGGCTTTCGGATATTGGCAAAGGCTCTTGCCACCCCCATAGTGCCTTTTTTAGGCAAGGCTCAAAAGTCAAACCCACCCCCATAGACAGCACAAGGAACAAGAAACTAAGGGTAATGCTGCTTAACGCCAGAAGTCTTAACCTCAAGATGCATGCACTCGAAGCTCTCCTCAGTATGGAGAACATCGATATCTGTGCAGTGACAAACCTGGTTCAAGGCTCCAGAGAGCACCCCAGCACTACCAGGCTATACCTCATATCATGCTTTTCGCCCCCAAAACCCGGACCGAACCACAAAAGGAGGGGGAGTTTCCATATTTATCAAGGATATCCACACCTCCAGGTTAGTGGCATTGCACAAATTATCGGAGACCATCCATGTGCAACTAACAGTGGGCAAGACTGCTTTTCAGTTTATAGCATCCTACAGACCACCCTCTCAAAGTCAGGAATCCCACTGCTTTCCTGAAAACATTGGAGAACATGAAGATCTCTCCGAACACCATTATATTGGGTGACTTCAACTACCCAAACATTGACTGGGAGCACTACTCAAGCTCCAGCACCTTAGCCCAAAGGTTCCTGGAAATTATAAACTCAAATGCTATGGAAGAACTAGTCACCACTCCCACAAGAGGTGACAACATACTAGACCTGATCATTACCAACATGGGGACTCTATGCTCCACACCAGAAGTATATCCCTCATTGGTAAGATCAGGCCATAAATTAATTTCACTGGATGTCCACATCCTGACCCCACCCCCAACCCAGAAAACCACAGTGAAAAACTTCTCAAAAGCGAACTTCTCACTTCTCAAAACCAAGGTGGAATCCTTCAAGGCCCCAGTGCCAGTGGAAACTACGGCCCAAACTGCAGAATCCTATATAAATGCATTCTACTGACATCTCTGGGAATGCATGGATCATGCTATCCCAAACAAAACCAAGACCCAATCATCCAAAGGCAGGCGTCCAGTCTGGTGGACCCCTGCCATAAATAAACTGCACATAGAAGGAGGAAGCTACTACATGATAGAGCAAAATCCCTAATAGGGAAGGCATCTCTGATCAGTACTAGCAAAAAATTACGATCCCTCATAAAATCCTCCAAGGCCAGCTTCGAGAGAAAAATTGCACAGGACACCAAAGACAATCATAAGGCTTTTTTCAGTTATGTTAGGAACTTGGGATGCAACTCCCAGACTTGTTCTGAGTTGATTCTAAATGACAAAAAATACACTGAACCCACAGACATCGCCAATATTCTGGCAGACAGGTTCAGTGCAAACTTCTCCACCCCCTCCACCCCAAAAGAGCAAGTATCTATCCCGGCAGAGGGCTGCCTCCCAAACATCTCTGATGCTCAGGTGAAGGCTGCCCTCTCCAAAGCAAAAAACACTGCTTCCATGGGACCAGATGGCGTCCCAGGTTGCGTCCTATATGAACTCCAAGAGGAACTAATCCCACAAATAAAACAGCTATACAATCTCAGCCTCACTACAGGATATGTGCCCACAGAATGGAGTACAGCAACAGTGGTCCCACTCCACAAAGGTGGAGCCTCTACGGACCCTGGAAACTATCGCCCCATAAGCCTGACTAGCTTAGTCTGCAAGGCTATGGAGAGGATCATCATGAAGCTCATAAACAAAGACATTGGGGACCTACAGACACTAGATCCTACCCAGTTTGGCTTTGTCAAGGGCAGATCCTGCCTTTTGAACCTGGATGACTTCTTCAAAACAGTCACCAAAGCCATAGATGAAGGGAAGGTAGTCCACACAGCCTATCTGGACCTTGCAAAGGCATTTGACACAATACCCACTCGGGCATCATAGATAAGCTATCCAGCTTAAATATAAACCCCTATGTCACAAGATGGGTCACAAACTGGCTCAAAGACAGAACGCACAGAATGAGAGTTGCTGGAGCCATGTCAGACTCGAAACCGGTCACAAGTGGCGTCCCACAGGGTTCTGTCCTGGGACCACTCTTGTTCAGTATATACTTTTTTGAGGTACAGGCAACCGTGGAAGGACTATGGCTCACCAAGTTTGCAGACGACTGCAAACTGGGTGCTATAATCGACTCTCCAGCTGACACAAACATCCTTCAAAAAGGTCTCACAGAGACAGATAACTGGTGCCAGTGCCATGGTTTAAAGCTAAATGCCAAAAAATGTATAGTCATACCCTTTGGCAAAAACAATGTGCCCACAAATTACCACATAGGTGGAAACCCATTAAGTACAGAGAAAGTTATTAGGGACCTGGGGACCCAAGTTGATAGCAATCTCTCCTTTGAAAACCACATTGCCAAAGGGGTTAGAAAGACCTTCTACATAGCCCACCTCATCATGAAGGGTTTCACATCTAGATCAAGAGAGGTAATCGTGCCTGGTTATGGGATCTGCAACACTTGGTAGTGTATTGCAGAGGGGACATGTTTGGCTGTTGGGGGGTATACCTATTTGTACAAGACGTATATTGTTTGGGGCCTCTCAACCTCATTAACATTGCATGTGGACATATATGTTTTTATTTCCCCATTGTTATCTACAGATGTATGTCCGTATATATATATATATATATATATATATATATATATATATATATATAAAACCTGCTGTATATATTTAGATATATGGATGTAGACATATATATTTATATATGTAGGCATTTGCATGTATATATGTTCATATATATTTATATATGTGGTATCTGTTTAGATGTTAATATATTTACTCACACACATACATTTACGTGGAATACATTCTCTGTAGTGTTGAATTACTGGGATGATTGATATGTTTTGAATACATCAGGGTTATGTATATCTGACATGCCTTAGTGGTCAATCAATTTGGCTATGGTATGCAGGGTTCTGAGTTTGAACCTAGCAGAAGCTGTTTATTTTGTTGCTAGGCAGAACAAGGGCCATTGGATACAGAGTGATTAAGGCACTTTTGAGCAGTTGTAAGTGGGTTTGCGCGGGTTTGAGTGATGGTAAGCACTGCTAACTTCTGCTTACTGTTTTTTATACTCAGCTTCTGAATTGGTTAACCTGTGTAGGCATTGCTTACCTCTGCACAAACAAGCTAAAACCCTTTTACTGCTGCTTAAAAGTGGTTACTCCTGCTTACCCCCATGCTAATTTCTTTAAAAGATAAGAAAAAGGGGTTTACAGGAAAGTGGTGAAGAAAGGGGCACAAAGAGGGAAAGACAGTAGGGAAAATAGCCAGGAATGTGCAGGAAGGGTGTAGGGAAGGTCCATAGCTGCCCGTTTCTTCTAGAGCAACAGCTGTACATATACACTGTATATGGAGGTAGATTTGGACACTCAAACCCCTGGGAGGGGGTGATCTCTGCCTAACATACAAAGTCATGTCAAACCCACCCAGAGCTGTTGGACATGCTCCACGTAAAGATATCCCAATCCTTCCGAGCTACACACTCTGGGGACCTAAACCTTGTCACCACAATAAACAGAACATGCTGGAGGGATAGATTCCTGTCTCAGAGACTTCCCATACTCTGGAACAAACTACCTATCTATGTCAAACAGAGCTCCTCATTTGCACTCTTCAATAAAAATCTTGATGATTGGATGGGAGATAGGAAATTCACCCCAGGGATCACTTTTGTGGCTCTGCTTGACAGGGGCACAGGAAAATAATTTTCTTGGGTGGCAAAAGCCAGGATACCATTTGGCTAAGCTTATATAGGCCCTAGGGCCAATAGCGTAGTACCTGCCTATGAATCTATGAACCAATGATGCCAATTAGACCGGATTACATGTGTCCAGTGTACACATGTGCAAAATGGACAGCTATGTATGGGGCAAGATTTTTTTGTGGGAACAGATTGCCCTTTTATTTTTTTTCAGGTGAGAGTGGGATGTTGGGGAGGGGTAGTAGGTGTATTTGGGGAGGTAGGTTGGGTAGGTTAATAGGCAAGACAAATAACATGCATATAGGGGTGGTATATGACACATGTGAGAGGTAAACACCTTGGATGGGGAGAGATGTTTAGAAGTTGCAAGCCTATGAGCCCCCAAATGAAAACAGTGGGACTGAGGTCCCCACTCATGGGCAGTCACCACTGCACCTTCACTGCCCCAAAGGTGGCTGTGCTGGGGGCTGAGTAGGTGGGGCAGGCTCACCCTCTGTTTGCACCATGCAGCCTTCAAGCTGGTGGAGCTGGTCTAGAATCTCCTTGTCAACCTCCCTACACACCCCTGCCTGGACCTGACGGTGGGTGACAGCTTCCTCTCCGCCCCCGCTCCCAGGGGGGGGCTAGCCCCATCCCCTGTGGTGGTTCCACCCAAAGGTGGTGCAGGGCCAATGGTGGAGGAGGTCCCAGGCTGGGCCCCAGATGTGCTGGTGTCCGGTGACATGGCCAGCTGAGGTGGGACAGGTGGGTCTGCTTGGACCGGCCTTCCCATACGAGCTATGCTGTTGCAGTTTTAAGAAAGATATCAGTTAGTAATAGTCAACAGCATTCAGGATTCATTATAACAGCATACATAAGTATTCCCATTAACCCAAAACACCAGATTTACAACAGTTGCAGAGCGAGCAGAACACATGCATATATGGGACAACAATGGCCATTACAACAGCATGCAGGTTTCATTGATGGCAACAGGCCACCAATATGGGAGTATTTTAACATGGCACATGTATAGAACCAAATGTGAATATTTATAAACCAATAGGATGTATGTCCCAACAAAGGTTTGGAGTGTACATGTACCCATTCAAGTGTGTAATTAGGTTATTGTAGCACATATGGTGGGGGTGAGAGAGAGAGTTCAATTAACAACTAATATATCCCTGTAGTTTTCACAACTTTCTTAGTCACTGTCGTGATCTGTCCCTTACATGTATTATTACACTACCCAATGGCCTTACTTCGTACAATGGTATGCTTGTAGATTCGTATATACGTGGACTGTGTCTTACGTATAGTCTACACCTCTTACCTGTTATAGCTGTTGAGAAAATCATTGTTAACACTACCTGACGATTTCTAAACATACTCCCAGATTCCATGCTTGTAGACAGGTATGTAAGTGAACTGTGTTGTACCTACAGTCTACACCTCTTACCTGGTATAGCTGTTGAGAAAATCATTGTTAACACTACCTGACAAATTCTACACATACAGATTCCATGTTGATGTTATATACATACCTAACAATCTGTTATTGCACACACTCTGGTCAAGGCTTGACAAGATGCATGTGTTAATGTGACATATTTTGAGAATAGCTGTCATACACTTTGGGTGAGACGCTACAATGACAGGTTTGTTTTCATATACATTCTATGACTATGTACAGGTCTGACTATCAGTTATATGTCAGTAAAAGCTGCCTCCATTTCTTGGATCATCACACTGATTTGTCAAGAGAATAGGTTACTGGGCAGCAGATTTGGGCCATTTATCTGGACATGCTGGACAGATCAGAACAGTTGAGAGGTATGAATATGCATACAGCTTACTACCTGAACATTCTGCCACAGTCTGTACAGTTGATGGTTATGATTATGCTTACAGCTTACTATCTGAACATTCTAGCAAATTCTGTACAGTTAGGTCTAATTATGCATACAGCTTTTTATCTGAACATTCTTACAAACTCTGTACAGTTTTGGGGTATGATTATGCATACAACTTACTACCACTCCCGGGATTCAAATCCCTGCTGTGTGTGGTAAAAATATTACAGTTGACATCACAGTACACTGTACTATCAGGGAATTGGTGTGAAGCATTCTAATGTTTTCTATTTCTCACTCGGTTGTACAATATGACTGACCTCTTGGGACTTCCAACATTGTTATACTGACCTTCCTACACATTTTGCCTGCATTCAACAGTGTGAGTAACACTGCTTGACACAACAGTACTATTTATAGAATGCAACACTACAACAACATATGAAAGCAGGATGTACACAAGCACTCCAGTGGTTATACTTTTATTCACAAGATATTACACCTTTATTTACACACAACCTATATGACAGGCTTCCTGCCATATTGTCTAGTTTATTCAGTGCATCCCATACACAATACATTTTTATACTGGTACAACACTTTCTACAACTGTTATATTTATTTGTTATGACAGTACATGCAAGATTATTACTAACCTGCCTCGCAATGCATCCTTTGCAGCCTAGCAGCATGGGCTTGCTAGTTTGCAGTCCGCTCATCTGCAGCTGTCAGAGAAATACAGTGATATTTAGCCATTACCTATGCATAGTATACACAAGCTAGGCAATCATTATCTACGTAGTAGAATGAGTACTTACTCAGTACTGGGGCATTGGCCATCTGCCTTGATTCTTGAATCCACTGCTCCAAGAGATCCCCTGTCCACTGCTTCAGGTCAGCATGGTGATGCCTGACCTGCTCACCAGTCCGGGGGATACCAGTGGCACTGGTGAGGTCATGGGTGAGACTGTCCCAGGCCTCCACTTTATACTGAGAGCCCTGGTACTGGCCCTGCAGTAGTCTCTGCTCATGGTGTTTTACCAGGAGCCATACCATGAATCTGGACTTATGGATGCCCCAGCGCTGTGCCGGATTGCCTTCCCCAACTCCAGCCATTCTGCATACAGTGGGGAGCTGCAACCAGTTATGGGAAGTATTCGCGCCTGTGGGGTTTAAATACGCCCGATTTCCCACACTTTCCCGTGATTGGATGTTTTTGAAAAGGCTAAGCTACAGGCACACCTGCTTACCTAATGTTGGCATTGCTTAAAGGGGTATACCACTGGGCAGATTACATTAGTCAGCCTGCACATTGCTTACACCAACTAAGCTGAGCTGTGCAATGTTAGCATTGCTTAATATTTAATTTGCATTATACTTTCCTTTTGGCATTGATTTATTATTCGTTACATGTTATACATGTGTCTGATATCCGTTATTCATGTGTATATACACTGTATGGGGTCCTGGGGACTTCAACACTTTATTACAATAACACCTCACATCTGGCCTTACTGCAATACTCCAGTTCACATATTTATGTTATGTAGCAGGTTATACAACATCACACTTTACATAGATTCCTTTCACATGTTCAGTTTGATTTTCCTATTGTGAGGATTTGTTTGTTGAAACCTCAATTTTATGTGCTGCTATGATGGTTTAGTGGTTAAGTACTGTGACTGTAGTGTACAGGGTCTTGGGTTTGACCCTTGCAGTGGCTGTTTATTTTGTTGCTGGGCAGAACATGGGCCATTAGCTACAGAGTGATTATGGCACTTTAAAGCAGTTGTAAGCGGGTGTGCACGGGTTTGAGTGGAGCTTAGCACTGCTAACTTCCAGTTGCAGTTTCTCATACTCAGTTAGGTTCTAAATTGCTTAATCCGTGTAGGCAGTGCTTACCCCCACGCAAATGCACTTAAACACGCTTACTAGTGCTTAAATATGCTTACTACTACTTATTTATGCTTAAACCTGCTTACTAGTGCCTTATTCATTATGACACTGACACTTCACATGTGTATTTCCTGCAGTACTCCAGTTCATAAATATATGTTATTTAGTGGGTTTTGCAACAAAAATATTGGTTATAACATGCTTTGCCATGTAAAATAGACTGTGCTGCAGTGGGACTTAAACCGGGAATGCCTGTTCGTTAGGCAAATGTTCTGCCCACTACACTATTGTTGCGCTGATTAATTTGCATATATCTTCCTTGTTATCCTCTTCAGCCTTTTAAGCTGCTTTAACCATAGCTAAGTGATGGGCACACTCACGCACCTACGGTTAGCTTCACTCGGATTTAAAAAAAAAAATAAAAGGGTTTCTTAATTTTATGTATATGTACTGTTGCTGTTGTACACATGGGGGACTGTTGGTGGGGATATGAGGACACCTATGAGTGGTCGCACTCATTTATTACCCCTTCTGCTGTTCTATATTGTGGGGGGGTGTTTATTCTGAGAGCTCTGCTCTCAGACACACCCCCTGCACTCTTATATGCTCCGTGTAAGCCTAGGAGCTTGGGCAGCGCGCCTTATTAATATGCAGGGTGCGCTGTTATCCTGCTTCTAAATGAGCGCTTCCATGCAGGACTAAGCTAGTCCAGCATGGAAGATTAGTAAATCCGGGGGACTGTTTATGAGGTGAAGAAGAAAGTCAAATCATAACAATAATCTTGATGTGCATGTGCATATAGAAGGATGCCTTAGTACTCATTAGGAGTCAGGTTGCTGCAACCTTTTTTGTGTGTTGCGTTAAGTATCGTAAGTCATTAAAAATATTTGTCAGTCTGTGATGGACTGATTAATAATCTCCAGAGACTTATTGGATTACAGTTGAGCTCCCAAACTGACAGAGTGAAAAAATGGGCATGATAATTGAAAATGTTTTCTTTTTAAAGTACCAACTGGAACATCTGCTGAATGGAAGGGTGATGTTTGGCATACATGTGTATAATTTGTTCTAATTATGTTGTACTTCAAGTTTGTAAATATGATTATGTCAGTTATTTTATAAATCTTACTTGCCACTAATAACTTATAAGGTGAATCAAGTGATTGTGCCACTGCATGAGGATGTTCATCTGAACATTCTGGAATTATAGCTAAACTCACTAAACTAGGTATAAATCCCCTACGTCACAAGATGGGTTACCAACTGGCTCACTGACAGAACCCACACTGTAAAAGTTGCAGACTCCATATCTGACCTCAAAGCAGTGACAAGTGGAGTACCACAGGGTTCTGTCCTGGGACCTCTCCTGTTTGGTATCTACTTCTCTGAAGTACAGGCTAACACAGAAGGCCTCTGGCTAATGAAGTTCGCAGATGACTGCAAACTAGGAGCCATAGTCAAGTCCCCAAATGATGTGGACATCCTACAGAAGGGCCTCGCTGATACAGATGCCTGGTGTCAGAGCCATGGCCTCAAGCTCAGTGCCAAAAAGTGCAGTGTCATCCCATTTCGTAAAAACTCTGTACCCATGAACTACCACACAGGCAGCAATCTACTTAACACTGAATGCGTGATAAGAGACCTTGGGACCCAGGTGGACAGTAGTCTCCTCTCTGATAGTCACATCGCCACAGTAGTCAGGAAGTCCTTCTACATGGCACACCTCATCATAAAAGGGTTCTCATCCAGGAAAAAAGAGGTAATTGTTCCCCTCTACTTGACACTCATTAGACCCATTATAGTGTACAGTGCACCTACTGGAAGGTACCTCACAAGACATCTGCAGCAGCTGGAAAGGCCACAGAAGTACCTCACAAAGAGGATTACTGGCCTCAAACAAATGCCCTACACTGACTGCCTCAAAAAACTCCAGATTTACTCCATAGCATATCGCCTACTCCGAGGTGATCTCTGCCTAACATATAAAGCTATGTCAAACCCAGAGCTGTTGGACATGCTACACTTAAAGAAATCCGAATCCCTCCGAGCTACACGCTCTAGGGACCTATATCTTGTCATCACAATAAACAGGACATGCTGGAGGGATAGATTCCTGTCCCAGAGACTTCCCATACTCTGGAACAGACTACCCATCTATGTCAAGCAAAGTTCTTCATTAGCACTCTTCAAGAAAAATCTTGATGAGTGGATGGGAAATAGGAACTACACCCCGGGGATCACTTTGTTGTCTCTGCTCGACAGTGGCACAGGAAAATAACTTTCTTGGGTGGCGTAAGCCAGGGAACCTTGTTGGCTAGGCTTATATAGGCCCTTGGGTCGATAGCCTGGTACCTACCTATGAACCTATGAACCTATGAACTGTGGTTGAAATCACTATTTCAGTCAAATGCTGTGTAATAAGTATGCATTACAAGGGTGTACCAATCTCTAGTCATCTCTTCACTCATGTTTTAGTGAATTTTAGTTTGTGAGTTATGGGTTATCATATAACTAGATTACATGTGTATGTAATTAAATAACTAATCTAAATATATTTATATTTATTTTGCATGACACAATTATTTAAAGCCCTGATAATAAGTTACAACTTTAACAACAAACCTCTTATCATAACTGAATCCATCACAACCAAACCATCAAATTCAAACAATGAAGCGACACCTTTTTTTCTACAGGTACAAGCCCTCCCCCCCTACCTCCCCTCTCATACCCCAGCACTCCTGCATCACCAAACATCCTAACTCTGAGATTGCATAATAGTGAAAACTTTAGTATCAGCTTTCAAATTTAATGTCCGAATGAATACTATCTCTCAGAAAATTTTATGCTAAGGATGTGATTTACCCCCGAGTTCTGCAAGCCCTGCACGGCATGCAGGACTAGTGCAGGAGCTCTAGTAGGCAATATGACTGCCATGTGATCCAGGAATAACCTGTAGGGGCGTGCACGAGTGCTCCTGCACTAGTCCTGCACAGACTCAGACCCAGTATGCAAATTACCCCATTTGCAGGAGAAATCCATGCAATTGAGGTGAATTTGTGATCCAAGAAGCTGGAAACTGGCCGTGCAGGACTAGTGTAATCTGCAGAAATGTACTCCTTCAGTAACGGGGTACATTTCTGCAAATTACAAAACACAGCCATGACAGCTCCAAATAAAGGGTAGATATCATGTAGAAAGCATGCTAATGGCCAACTATAAGGCCATTGGCATGGAAAACACTTGCAAAATTTAAAAAATCAACTTTTATTTTTTTTAGCCGATCTCGGTTGTTTAAGCGTAGGGCAGCGGTGCACAAATGGGATTGGGCAAAAATAAGAAAAAAAACCCCATAAAATAAGCATTCTAACCAAAATCACTATTTTGCCAATATACTCAATGGCAGGGAGAAGACAACATGTCCAGTGAATAGTTGTTGCTAAAGGGGGAGGCTCAGTGTCGGACATGTAACGATGCATTAGCAGGCAATCCTATGCAAATGAGGGGAATAATATTGAATCCCAGATTTCCCCTGCATACTAGTAAGCACCCAACACTGTAAGAGCAGGAATAGCTTGGTGCAAGCCTAGGAGTTAGCTGACATCATAGGGGGTGTGCCAGGCATACTGTAAGCAGACTGAAGCCCTGTGGCTCGGGTTTGCCCTTAGCTTAGCAGAGCTAAGCAAGGGGGTGTATCTGAGGCTGCCTAGCAATCTTTACATTACCTAAGCAGGTGTGAATGCCATGCACTGGATTTTAAAGGAAAAAAAAGTAAACCAGGAAATAGCAGATCTTTGCACATTTGAACACTGTGTTTGTGCGGCACACCTCCCGGCTTAAACAGGAAAGCAATGGGAAGGGAAAACAGTAGTAGGAAGGTAATCAAGGAGAACTAGCATAGCTGGCAGGTGAAATGTATCAGAATCAGCCAATTACACATGCAGCAGACCAGCCCAGCCCAGAACACTACTATAAACTATGCAAACACCTTTCCCACTGGTTTTTCCCATACTCTACACCACCGGTGTATACAAGCGGGGAACTTTGAACAAACAAAACAACAAAATGATAAGGACTGCAGCAGCTAACATACAACAACATGTGGAAGAGGCTGAGGTGGTGAGGATGAGAATGCT
Source organism: Protopterus annectens (assembly GCF_019279795.1). Taxonomy (NCBI): domain Eukaryota; kingdom Metazoa; phylum Chordata; order Ceratodontiformes; family Protopteridae; genus Protopterus; species Protopterus annectens. The sequence continues at coordinate 297,872,070 of NC_056741.1, read as the reverse complement.
GTCAACCAACCCACAGTGAGGAGCTGGAGAAGAGTGTACAGACCCAGGGTAACCTACCAGGGGTGACATGAACTGAAGATAGTTGAGCACTATAGGGTGGACAGGGACTTCATACAGCAAATTGTTGAGCTGTGCTGACCACACCTGACACACAGAACTAACAGAGGGGAACCCATCCCAGTGGATACCAAGGTATGTGTAGGCCTAGGAATACTAGCCACAGGTACCTCCCAAAGCCCAACTGGGGATATTATGGGAATCTCACAGGCATCAGCATCAGAGTATTCCACCAGTTCCTGGATGCCATGTCATCACATGCCGGTATGTATATTACCTCAACACCCGTGAGGTGTTGGCTAGCAATATGCGTCTCTTCCACCAAATAGCAGAATACACTGAGGTGATGGGTGCTATAGATTGCACGCACATATGCATTTAAGCACCACCCGGTGTGCAGGGTAGGGTCTACATCAACTGTAAGGGCATCCTGTCCATCAACGGACATGGTTGTGTGCGATGCCCAGGGGCAGGCATTATAATGAATGTGTGTGCTGGCTACCCTGGAAGCTATCACGATTCCCACATCTGGCATCTGACGCAGGTGTACCAGAGATTTGCCAGTGGGGGCATCCCTTACAGTCACCTAGTGGGGGATGCTGGTTATGCAGTGGAGCCATGGCTGATGACACCCATCAGAAATGCACACACACCCGAATAAGAATGCCATAATGAGGCACACACACAGACCAGAATCATAATAGAGCATGTGTTTGGAATGCTCAAGCCACAGTTTCAGTGCCTGGACACATCCGGTGGAGCCTTGCAGTACTCACCAGCTACATGTACCCAAATTTTTTCACATGTGCCATGCTACACAATATGATCCTGTGGAAACAGTTGCAGCAGGAACAGCATGGGGCAGGGCCACACAGCCCACCCCCAATGCCAAGGCCTGCACAGGCACAGAGTGACTCGGAGGAAGAGCAACCTGAGCCTGCCCCAGTAGGCAGATGGAGGCATGCCCAGTATGCCATGGCCTTGGCAAAGAGGCAGTGAATAGCACATACACTGACACAGTAGGGACCCAGGGAATGACACTTCTCTCTGACTCGCACATACAGTAAAAGGGATGCCAAACATGACACTACCAGTGCTCAACCATGTATAGGGAGTGTACTATGTGCATCTGACATAGGCAGCCCTCAGCATCATTCTCAGTACTGGCACACCCCACCCACAAGGTAAGTCACGTCCCTTATCGATTGCTGATTGGAGTAGTATATGCAGTTACTTGTATCGTATGGTATGGATGTGAGCATGCAAGCGAATCGGGTGGCTGAATAGGATGCCAGCAGATAGTAGACACCTATAGTGGCACCATGAGATCTGTAACAAGTACGGGTCTCACCATAATAGCCAGTACTATACAGGGCGACAAAACCCATTGCAGGAAATGTGCAGGGCCACATGCATGCCCATATGACTCACACATGCCAGTCAGGGAGGTTAAGATACCCAACAACAGTCTCAGCCAGCAGGACAGGTGTAGACAAACACAAACAAAGGCTGTGCTATGGCCTCAGAATGATGCCTATGGGTAGCCACACCCCCAGGCCTACACAGACAGACTACATCAGGTCAGGCACTGGGATGTTAGTTTTGAAGGGTAGACAGTCAAAAGCTAATATGAAGATCAATCAAACCTAAGACCTGTAGTACACTGATATGCCTCTAGTCAACATGATAGGTTAGAATACAGAATGAAATGGAGTACCCGACATACCAGTACAGTCATAGCAAATGTGTACAAGTGTCAGGTGTGCCCCACCATCCTATGTAGAAATGTAAAAACAGTCAGGTGTGCCCCTCCAAATCCTGTGTAGAAATGTAGAAACAGGCAGTTGTGCCCCCCCAATCCAGTGTAGAAATATATAAATAGTCAGATGTGCCCCCCATGTCTGTGTAGAAATGTAGAAACAATCAGGGCTGCCCCCATCCTATGTAGAAATGTAGTAACAATCAGGTGTGCCCTCCCAATCCTGTGTCGAAATGTAGTAACAGTCAGGTGTGCCCCCTGAATCCTGTGTAGAAATGTAGAAATAGTCAGGTGTACCCCCCCCCCCCATTTCTGTGTAGAAATGTAGAAATGGTCAGGTGTGCTCCCCACATCCTATGTAGAAATGTAGTAACATTTATGTGTATGTATAATACCAGTGGAGCACAGATGGCCAGAGGTGGCCAAGGTAGCAGAATAGATTGCAGCATTTGCACAATATGCAGGCATGTGTGTGTTAGTTTGGTGTGTGTTTCATATTGTGTGAGTGTGGTCAGTATGTATGCATGTTGAGGTATGATCTGGTGGCCATTGCCCTCTACTCCAGATGACAGGGCCATGTCCTCACAACTGCAGTGCCAAAGGCAAGTCTCACCAGTATAACACATACTAGCAGTAAGTCATTGTAAATGTATGGTGGTAATGTGTCACCATCTGAAAGATTGACATGGCATGGCTGTTGGGCTAAATATACAAGCAGTACACAGGGGAAGGTACCCCAGACATACAGTATATATTGTATAACTGTGAAATGGACACACCCTTGGAATTGTACAAACAGGTATGCATCACATTATCTGGTCCTGTAGTAGGGGATACCAGTGTTGTCTGCCCGAACACTTGCAGATCACAAAGGAGGTAGGACTGATGTATTGGGAAACAGCTGATGTACCTGCACATGCCAGCATAACTGGAATGCCCCATGCATATCTGTGTGTCAGATGCAAGTAGTCTCCATAGCACACATGCACCCAGCTCACCCAAACACCACTCAGAGGTACCTCTCTTGTCATACCCCTGCTGTGTGAATGAGTACAATATGACCCCACCTGTATATGGCAATAGCATAGGAATGCAGCATGCAGTGCAGATGTCTCACACAGGTGTGTCCCTAACCATAGGTAGCACACTGCCAGCATCCACACCACCTGATCAAGACTGATATAAGGTATTGGCATGAACACCTAGCACACCTACCCTGTCACCTCAGGGGAATATACTGTATGGTGGTCTGAGACTGTAGGACTGACAGAATGCAATGGCCTGCCACATCTGGCCCGCATCAACACCAAGTGGTCCACAGGCCTCTGCCAAAGGCCTGTGTCTCACATGTACTGCCAATGCATGTTATGTCATGGACACCGAAATAACAACATAACACACTCCACATAAGCCATATGCAAGACCATGTGGACAAACCACAGTAACATGTCCACCATGTACCACTGCATAAACTGTGAACCAGCACCAAAACACAGCTGTGATGGGGTGATGACCTTAGGGAAAGTATCAGAAAATGTATGTATAATGTATGGAAGAGGATAGAATAACAGGGGGGGGGGTAGAGCATGGGCAGCATGGAATGTGCAAGGTCTGACACAAAGCTGTGTGCACACACTATCCCTGGCTGAAAACACATAAAAGGGTGGCTACATACCTGGCTGCACACCACAATAGGGGTAATGTCCTGACTCATGGCCCTGCCTCTGGGTAACCTATACAAATCTGTACAGCTCTGAGGTATTGCCATAGCAAGATAAGGCCATACTGTCATGTCGATGGATGTACAAGTATGGGATCCTCTGCCAACACTGTACCAAGGTGCTGGACCAGATACACAGACCCAGCAGCAAGTGTCTGCAGCTCCCCCACCAGAATGGCATAACCTACCATGAATATGTAGGTATCTGCCCACAATACCAGACACAGCTGTAGTCACCCTTGTCCCTGAAGACATCACTGTGAGCAAGAATGTCCACCTGACAGTACATGAGGACAGAAAACATCACAGTGTATAACAGTACACATGTCTGAATATCTCTGCTAAGAGCAGTACCATGCAGCTGAAGCAGCACAGACACAACCACCTACAGTATACACTATCCCCTGCACAGTTTGTCCCCATATTGCCAAATGATCGACGGATACCCTGCAGAAACAGTTTGCTACCTATAGGTGTACAACACAAAGGTCTGCACTGGAGTACAAACTACCTGGAATTGATCCACACATTCAATACAGAAGGGCATACTGGGCATGCTCACACACTTAAGAGAAATGAAGGCAATGTCAGACAACAACATACTGAAAGGTCATACTGGGAATGCTCATACACTTAAACAAATGAAGCCCATGTCTGCAAACAACAGTGGACCATACATATCTGGCAGTTGCAGATGTTAGTGCGTACACTTGTCATTATTTACCAGTCATGCTTTGCACACACAGTGGACAGGAATATAGACATATATCCAAGGACAACACACTACAATAAGCCAAAAGTAGATGCACCTAGATGTGTGGAAGACAGTGCCTGTGACAAGGAGCCATCCATTATGAGGCCTGTCCCACCCAGCATACAGCCAAATGGCTACAAACACATGAGATGTAAATGTCACTCACTGTAGACATTAGCCACTGGAATCCATCAGCATTACAGACTATGTGGTGCAAGTGCTAGCTGTGCAACATGACTGTATAAGGAAATAGTCATCTAGCAGTTGTATACACGTACCTGTGGAATATAACTCTGTGTGTGCCCACATGTGGTGTGTTAACCTCTAGATTAATGGGTTATGGCCCATGCACACACTGCCCTCCCCATAGCCCTACTTTGACAAGCCTGCTGAGGTCATCCACTTTGCAATACACCATTGGGAAAGGTGTAGCCCAGTAATCTCCATGGCACATCCTATAACTGTGTACTGCTGTAGTGTGATAAACTAGTTAGGTAGGAGTTCTAATCCCAGACATAGTAAGTGTGTGTGTGTGTGTGTGTGTGTGTGCGTGTGTGTGTGTGTGTGTGTGTGAATTTTTATTGTAGCTTAAAATGTGAATTAGTTTATCGGGAACTAGAAAGAACAGTGATCCAAAATGAATCATTTCAGCCACGTCCAGGAAAAGAATCAAAATATATAGCAACAATGTATGAAAGTAAAATGGCAAAAAAGTGGACGTAAATGTTAAATAGTACATTTATGCTTGTAAGTAAAAAAGGAGATTAAAACAGTAACATACACAACTTATTAACATACATTAGTTATTATGCAGTCACATAAATAGTAAGTTTCTGCAACAAGCTTAGTAGAAGTAGCATGCTATCATAAATAAACATAAACAAATAACGTATAGACATACAGACTAGAATAACTAAAGCAGCTCACATGCAATATTAATCTCAATATAAAAATGATAATGGCAAATGTGAAGTTCAGGGCATTATTTTTATTTTTACTCTTAATAGTATAAATGTGTTTGTAAATTCTGTTTTTAACATATAACTTGTCTGACCAACATAGAATTGCCCTCAGATTTACTAATCTTCCATGCAGGACTAGCTTAGTTCTGCACGGAAGTGGCTGTTTAGGAGCAGGACAGCAGCGTCCCATGCATATTAATGAAGGCGCACTGCCTGAGCTCCTAATCTTACATGGAGTTTGTAAGAGTGCAGGGGACGTATCTGAGATCAGAGCTTTCAGAATATACACACCCCTGCAATGAAGGAAAGCAGAAAGTCCAAAGGAATGAGAGTGACCGCTCATGGGTGTCCGCATACCCCCAGCAACATCCCCCACATGTACAACAGCAATAGTAAATACAAACCAAATAAACAAACCTTTTTTTTTATTATGAATCTGAGTAAAGCTAACCATAGGTGAGTGGGTTTGCCCATCGCTTAGCTACGGTTAATGCAGCTTAAATGGCTGAAGAGGATAACAAGGAAGATATATGCAAATGAAGCAGTATAACAATAGTGCAGTGGGCAGAGCATCGCCTTACGAGCAGACATTCCCTGTTCAAGTCCCACTGCAGCACATTCCATTTTCCATGTCAAATCATGTTATGACTAATATTTTAGTTGCATAACCTACTAAATAACATATATTTGTGAACTGGAGTACTGCATTAAATGCAGATGTGAGGTGTCAGTGTCATAATTTTGCAAAGTTCACAGATAATCACATGTGCCCCATACAGTATATGTACACAGGAATCATGGATACAAATGAAAGGTAAAATGTGTAATGAATGATAACCCCATACAGCTTCCAAAACCCCCTCCTTCCCAAAAACCATTAGATATTACTGTCTACATCAGTGCAGTTGTAAGCAGGAGTAAACAAGTGTAAGCACTATTAAGCAGTAGTAAGCATATGTAAGCACTAGTAAGTGAGTTTAAACCTGTTTGCACGGGGTTAAGCAATCCGCACACAGCTTAAGCAATATTGAAGCTAACTTTATATTTAACTGGAGGTTAGCATTGCTTACTCCCGTGCAAACCCACTTATGACTGCTCAAAAATGCCTTAATCACTCTGTATCCAACGACCCTTGTTCTGCCCAGCAATGAAATAAACAGCCTTGCAGGTCTTGAACCCAGGACATTATACAAAATAGTCACAGTAGTTAACCACCAAGCCATTACAGCAGTACAGAAGAATGAGTTATCACCAAATAAATCCTGACTATAGTAAAATCAAATTGAACCTGTGAAAGGAATCAGTGCACAATCATATGTTCTATAACCCACTACATAACATAAGCACAGCAGTAAGCCCAGATGTGAGGTGTAATTGTAACAGAGTGTTGAAGTCCCCAATAAAACACAAGGACCCCATACAGTGTACGTACACATGAATCATGGATACCAGACATATATATCTATAAGATGTAATGAATAATAAATCAATGCCAAAAAGAAAATATAATGCAAAGTTGATTGTACGCAACACTAAGCATTGCACAGCCCAGCTTAGGAGGTGTAAGCAATGTGTAGACCAGCTAACTCAATGTGCCCAGTGGTGTACCCCTTTAAACAATGCCAACCTTAGATAAGCAGGTTTGCCTATAGCTGCACTTTTTCAAAACTGGCCAGTCACGGCAAAGTGCGGGAAATTGGCCCTTCTTAAACCCAATAGGCGGGAATACATCTCATAAATGGTTGTAGCTTCCCCTTGCAGGCACCATGGCAGAAAGGGGAGAGGGTGTGTGCTTCCGGGTGCAGCGCTGGGGCATCCAGGAGTCCAGAGTCATGGCAGGACTCCTTGTCAAAGACCATGAGCAGAGACTGCTGCAGGGCCAGTACCAGAGTTCCCAATATAAGGCGGATGCCTGGGAGCATCTTGCCCATGACCTCACCAGTGCCACTGGCATTCCTCAAACTGGTGAGCAGGTCAAGCATCACTATGCCGACCTGAAGTGGCATAAGGGGGATCTCTTGGAGCAGTGTATCCAAGAAGCTAGAATGGCAGGGGCTGTCCCAGCTGTGTGTAAGTATCACTCCACTATGTGTGTAATAATTGCCAGCTCATGTATATCATGGATAAGTATGGCTAAATATTCCTCTCATGTCCTTCACAGCTGCAAGTGAGCAGGCTGTGAGCCAGGAAGCCTATGGCAGTTGCCTGGAGAGGTTGCAATGTGAGGCAGGTTATTGACAGTATAAAACCTGTATTGTTTAAGGCAAGTACTGCATACACCGAAGAATATGGCAGGAAGAGTCCCATATAGTTTTTATTTAAATAAAAGCATAATACCCTGACAATAAAGGTCAAACTGCTGGACTGCATGTGTATACTCTGGTATCATATGATAATGCAGATTTGTAATCACGTAAAAGTACTGTTGTATTAAGCACTGTTACTCATACTGCACACCACAAATAGAATGTGTAGGAATGCATGTATATGACTGGTGTACTCCCCAGAGGTCATTTAGTACAACTGAGAGACACATAGAAAACAGTGAAAAGGCAGACAACAAAATCCAAATAGCACAAGCAACGGAGATGTGAACTGTTGTATTTTCAGCACACACAGCAATGGTTCGAATCCTGGCAGTGGTAATAGTTTGCATACAGAATCATACCCCACAACTGTACAGATATGTCCAGAATGTCCAGCAAAGTGGCCCATATCTGTTGCCTGTCATCCTGTCCCCCTGGGAAATCAGTGAGATGATCCCAGACGTATAGGCAGCAAACAGGAAATACAACTGATTGACACACATCTATGACAACAAAGCTGGTGCACTAGCAACTCCCCAAAACCTTATGAAAGTAAGAAGCCACATATGTCCCATTTACACCCCCATGTTGTCAAGCTGTGGCCAGAGTGTGTACAGTAACAGAGTGAGACGTATGTGCATAATAGTAATATGGAATCTGGTACTGTGTGTAGCAACATTCAAGTAGTGATAACAAACATTTCTCCCACAGGTCTGTCAGATATAAACACTGTGCCCAGAAATACAAGAATGATACCATGTACTGGTACTGTTTACTTTGGTATTGTATGGCATTGTGACTGATGCAGATGCTCTGAATAATAAGGTATTACTCACCACTGTCACCAACACTGTCCTACAAAATATGACTGTCTAGGAAATTCTGTATAAGAGTGTTGTAATACAAGGTCAGAATGCAAAACCACAGGAGAATTATAAGTCAGAAAGCAGATAAGAGATATACAGCAATATCTATATAGTGCACACAACTTTGATGGACAGTGTTTTAGTTGTAGCAGAGACAGCCATGGTCTGAATCATGGGAGTGGAAGTAGGCTGCATACAGAATCATACCCCACAACTGTACAGAGAAGACCAGAATGTCCAGTATATAGGTCCATATTTGCTGCCTGTCCCCCTGTCACCCTGGGAAGTCAGTGGGATGATCCCAGATGTTTAGGCAGCAAACAGGGAATACAACTGATTGTCACACACCTATGAGACAAACCTGTCACTCTAGCAACTCCCAAAACTGTTATGAGAGTAATAAGCTAAGTATGTCCTATCTACACCCCCATGTTGTCAAGCTGTGACCAGAGTGTGTACAGTACCAGAATGAGATGTATGTGCATAATACTAATGTGTAATTTGGTACTTTGTGTGGCAACATTCAGGTAGTGCTAACAAGCATTGTTCCCCCAGGTATGTTGTATACGAACACTGTGCCGAGAAATAAAAAGCTTGATACCCTGTACTGGTACTGTTTACTCTGGTATTGTATGGAATTGTGAGTCTTGCAGTTGCTCTTAATAATAATGTATCACTGATCACTGTCACCCACACTGTGCTACATAATATAAATGTGTAGGAAAGCCTGTATAAGAGTGTGGTAAGTCAATAAAGGTTGAAGAGGGCAATAGTCTAGATATGTCCCGGTTCACCTGCATGTGGTCAAGACATGGCCAGAGTCTGTGCAGAATGAGATGGACAGGTATGTGCACAACATCAACCTGGAATCTGGGAATATGTGCAGAAATAGGTAGCGTTAACAAACATTCCCTCCACAGGTATACCAGGTAAGAGGTGTATACTGCAGGTAAAACCAGCTCATGTATAAAGATGATGGCACCCATATCACTGTCCATACTAAGGCAATAGGGTAGTGTAGTAATACATGTAAGGTGCAGATAACAACACTGACTAGGGAGATAATGTGAACTACAGAACTATACTAGTTGTTAATTGACATATTTCTCCCACCCCACCATTTCTCCAACAATAAACTAAATACCCACCTCAACTGGTATGTAATGACTTCACTGTTCTGTTGGGACATATGTCCTATTGGTTGATAATTATTTAAATCTGTTTCCATGCATGTGCTATGTTGAAATACTCCAACATTGGTGGCATAGTGCCATCAATGTACCTGTATGCTGTTGTTATTAGCACTGTGGTCCCATATATGCACGTGTTCCATTTGCTATGCAACTGTTCCATATCTGGTGTCTGTGTTAATGGGAATATCTATGCATGCTGTTATACCTAACCCTGGAATGTGTTCACTATTACTAACCCACATATGTTGATACACTATAAACACCATAGCATGTATGGGAATGCGGGTCCCAGCAGACCCACCTGTCCCACCTCAGCTGGCCATGGCACTGGGCACCAGCATGTCTGGGGCCCAACCCAGGACCTCCTCACCCATTGGTCCTGCACCACCTTTGGGTGTAACCACCTCAAGGGATGGGGCTCACGGCTCACCCCCCCCAGGAGCAGGATTGGACAGGAAGCTGTCACCCATCGCCAGGTCTGGGTCGTGGTGTGTAGAGAGCTCGATCAGCAGTTTGGAAATCTTCTACGCCAGCTTGAGGGCCACATGTCATGAATAGAGGGTCGGCCTGGCACTCTGACTCAGCCCCCAGCACAGCCACCTATGTGGCTGTGATGATGCAGTGGTGACTGCCCATGGGTGAGGATCTCAGCCCCACTGTTTCCACTAGGGGGCTCATGGGCTTCCGATTTCCCAACACCCCCCTATCAAGGTGTTTACCCCCACATGTGTCATATACCGCCCCTGTATGTGTCTTGTTTGTCATGTCTGTTAACCTACCCAACCTACCTCCCCAAAAATACCTACTATCCCTCCCCAACATCCCACTCTCACCTGAAAAACAAAAGGGCAATCTGTTCCCAAAAGAAAATACCGCCCCATACATAGCTGTCAGTTTCGCACACATGTCCACTGGACACATGTAATCTGGTCTAATTGGCATCACAACATTTTAATGTTGTCCTCACACCTCTCTCAGGGGTTTGAGTGTCCAAATCTATTGCCAAGGTCAGTGTATATGCACAGCTGTTGCTGTACAAGAAAGGGGCAACTATGGACCTTCCCTACACCCTTCAGCACATCCCTAGCTATTTTCCCTACTGTCTTTCCCTCTTTGTGCCCCCTTTTCACCACTTTCCTATCAAGCCATTTTTCTTTTCTTTTAAAGAAATTAGCACGGGGGTAAGCATGAGTAAACACTTTTTAGCAGGAGTAAGCGGGATTAAGCTTCTTTCCACTGCAGTAAACAATGCCTACACAGGTTAAGCAATTTAGAAGCTAACTGAGAATAAAAAGCTGTAACCGGAAGTTAGAGGTGCTTACCTCCATGCAAACCTGCGCAAACCTGCTTACAACTGCTTAAAGGTGCCTTAATCACTCTGTATCTAATGGCCCTTGTTCTACCCAGCAACAAAATAAACAGCCTCTGCAAGGCTCAAACCCAGGACCCAGAAACACCATAGGCAACGTGATTTACCACTAAGACATGTCAGATATCCATAACCCTGATGTTTTCACAAACATATCATCCAGCACAGTCATTCAACAGTACAGGAAATGTATTTAAACATGTAGATGTATGTGTTTGTGTGTGTGTACATATATTTATATCTAAATAGATATATACATATCTATTTATGTAGATGTATATATATATATATATATATATATATATATATATATATATATATAAATATATATATATATATATATATATATATATCAACATTCATACATACATATGCATACGTCGATAGATATATATGTCTACATCTATATGTGTATACATATATATATATATATATATATATATATATATATATATATATATATATATATATATATATATATATATATATATATATATATATATATATATATATAGGTATATACAGACAAACATATGTAGATAAGAATGGGAACATGACAAAAACATATATGTCCACAAGCACCGTTAATGGGGTTGAGAGGCCCCAAACAACATACGTCTGCAATGCTAGCACAGTAATGATCCTGTGGACTACAGCTGAGATATGGCCAATATATGTGGACAGTCTGACACACTTTGGTCAGTCCAGAGGTATACACAGAACCCTTTAGTGTAAGACATGTGGACCAGTCCTGACAATGTGGATGTTAACAGCCATGTAGATGGGTATATCACGTAAGTAGTGGTATACATCTTCCCCATAGGTTATGCATTCATACACCCCTGTCTGTCCTGACACATAATAACCGCTGGTACAGTGGTGCCATAGCCACATACTACCCACTAGTTATTGACATACATTTGTACAGCATCCCATTTTGTCTGACATACACGACTGCTATGGTGGCCCGGCAGCAGTACATCTGGCAAGTATCTGGACATAACATCTCACTGGGTAAATACACTAAGCTACTAGGCATGTAACAAAGCACTGTGCAGGCTATAGGCAGACTGCCACAACACTGGCCTACATTTCCTAAGGGGGAACACACATGTACCTGCATATATAGCATGCGCTCCAGGCATGTCACAGCACAGAGTAACAGACATCTGTGTGAAAGTCCATAACCACAACCAATGTGAACACAGCCATAGCCAGATGTGGTAAGCTAGCGTAATATTACAGTATATGAACTATCTGATCAACACCATCCTCATATGTGCAACTCACACACTAACCTTACATATACTGGGCTTACACAGTGTTGTCCGATGCTTGTCTGTGGTATAGGACATGTGTGTGTTTGGCCCTACAAACATGTAAGCCAATAGGGTAACATACAGTGGAGCAGTATGTAACATCAGATAGAACAGGACCAAGAACAATGACATCTACCACAGTCTGTACACAGGCCAAGGTACATATTCATAATACACACACTGTTGACAATCACCATAAGTACACAGACCTCAGTACTGGACACACAACCACAGAATGGCTAGGTTATGTCTTCAAATATAACCCCTACTACAGATAACATGTGTAGCAGTCTGATATCTCACTGGCTTGTAATCAGATATGATGTCAATAAATATGGTGTACAGAACATATGCACCTCTTACTGCATGACATATGTACAAAGGATGACAGAGTTGTGGCTGGAGGCACAAACACAGGGCCAATATTGACATGTTGCTGTGATAACCTTATACATTTACTGTTGTAACAGGGTTTGTTGCAACATATGTCCTATGAGGGATATGAAGTCAGTAACTCTCATGGCTGTCACCATGTACTTACTGCAACCCTCACACTATGCGTCTGCAGTTCACAGATAGGTGCTCTGTGGGTAACACAAGAAACAAAAGGCACCACACACTGCCCAGTCTGCAGGTGACCCTACAGATGAGGGTTTCCTCATAGACATAGCAATGACATGACAGGTATTAAAACATGTAGGATAGCCATATCCACACACACACCCTGTTAAACCAACATTACTCCAAATGCAGTATAGCGGCACTTACATTCTGTAGTCATGTCAGGTGCATGCCCCTCCTGTGTGTTGGCTTGTTCCCACAGTGTATGTTGTTAGAGGTAAATCCCCAATTCATCTGTGATGCTGTTTGTCAAACACCAGATCTAGGTCCTGCTCACAGTGAATGAAAAGGCCCAACACCAACATGATGTTACTAGATACTGGAGTGTGTTTCCATGCAATTGGCTATGGGAATATTACCAGAGCTGTTCCACATGCAATCAGCTAGAGGAGAGCTGCAATTCATGTAGAGGCCATCAGCTGATCATGAGCATCACTTACAAAACACATGCTGCTGCCTAAGCAAAGCAGGTGTAAGTCTCCACATCCACCAGAGAGGGAGTGAGAGAGGCTGACAGAGGCAAAAATAGGTCAGGGAAGGGTGGGAGAGTAAAACTGAAGCATTTTTGTGTCACACACCTACCAGTACAGGGTATCAAACCCTGACTAACTATGTATTGCTATCCCATGTCTATGCAGTTATTGCATGCACCACATAGTTTACATGTTGGGGAGCTGTCCAAAGGTATATCTGATGGTGAGCGACATCTGCAACAGTAATATAGTAGTGATACAGTAGGTGTAGTACACATGCCTGTCCACATGAACAGGTGTCAGCGTCTACACAGCCACACTCTCTTAGGGAATCACACAAATTGACACACTTGGCAGGGTCAGGAATACACTTCCTAACTAGTTAGTTTGCCACAACACAGTAATGCACAGGTATCACATGCACCATAGGGGTTATCCGGAGGTTATATGGGCAAAGGGTATGTGGAGGTGTCTGACATCAGACAGCATGCTTCAGTATGCCAATGGGAGTTGTAGTGAGTGTGAATGTGGTCGAAAGCATCATACACCACAAACACAGACACAAGGTGCCAATACTGACAAGCATGGGTGCATTGCTTCATGGGTGTGTAGTGGTTGACCATGCCAGAAGGCTATACAAAGCTAGGTGAAGGGTATACCTTGGCATCAGGCCACATGACAATGGTCTGCAGTGTGGCTCAGGGGTGTAGTGTCTAGATTGGCCCACACATGTGGGTATTGTACTCACCATCCAGCTACCTGGATTACTATTGTGTGTGGTCAGTGCTGTGCAATGCTTGCCATGTATGTGTTCTATAGTCCATGATGAGGACGGTGTCTGGGATGTGCACACATCCCACATGCATGTACAGTGACATGTGGAACTGTACCTGGGGTGTATGGCCCATGTTGTGTACACAGATTGTTATCGTCAGATGAGCCAGTCCTGGCCTCATGTGGCGGGAGCTGTTAATGGACAGCAGGTTGACCCTGCACCTACATTGATAGCTTGATACAGGTATTCCCTGATGTCAGGGGCATCTGTCCAAACAGTGCGTGTGTTTAAGGTATGATATGTCTTTTCTGGGTCACATTTGATGGTACAACAGGTGTTGCAGGTGTCCATTGGGGAACATAGGGAAGGTGCATTGTCTGCATGTACATGCCTATTGGACTGATGGACAGTGTGCCATACCCTCTGTAGCCCACTGCAATCAGACCATGGTTTCTATCAGTGGGCAATATGCAGGGTACTACTAACATAGCAGTTGTTGCCTAGGCAAGTGTGTGTGTGTGCGTGTGTGTGCGTGTGTGTGTGTGTGTGTGTGTGTGTGTGTGTGTGTGTGTGTGTGTGTGTGTGTGTGTGTGTGTCTGTGTGTATGAGACATAGGTTGAGAGTGTTCTCTGGGTAATACGAGGGTTGCTGACTTTGTTCACCTGGCCTTGATGTCACATGTAAGGTATGGATTTTCACTCCAGCCTCTTGGCTATTTCAAATCTGTTATCCCTGTAAGGTGGACATTGTGACATGTACAAGGCCCACCATATAAGAAATTTGCAAAACCCACTCCACAATGAGTCCAGTTGTTACACATTCTCCGCCACCTCCACACAGGATATGAATGAAAAACACAGACACAGAGACACACACACACACACACACACACACACACACACACACACACACACACACACACACACACACACACACACTTGCCATGTCTGGGATTAGATCTCCTACCTTAATAGTTTATCACACTACAGCAGTACACATTTATAGGATGTGCCACGGAAATGACTGGGCTACACCTTTCCCAAAGGTGTATTTCACAGTGAATGACATCAGCAGGCTTGCCAAAGTAGGGCATTTGAATTGTACATATCACTGTAGTCATGAGCACAGATGTGTATCAGTGTACCACTTCATGACCTACCTAGAAATCTTAGATCTCAATGAGCATCACTGTTGAGACTCTTTGTAGAAATCATGCCACTAAGGGTGAAGCATTTAATGCTTCATTCATAGGTGGTTACCAGGCTAATGGCTCTGGGACCCTTACAAGCCTATCCAAGAGTTTATCCCCAAAAAGAAACCTCAGTCAGCACCTGTTGCCCATGTCAATCACAGACACAGGTGGAAGTCCTGGGACAAATTTATGGTTTTCCATCCACTCATCAAGGTTGTGCTTGAAGAGGGTCAGTGAGGTACTCTGTTTGACGTGTGTGGGAAGTCTGTTTCATAGATGAGGCAGACTCTGAGAGACAAATGGAATAAACTATCTCATCACATATGACAATCTAAATCTTCCAGAGCTTTTAAGGCCAACTGCTAGTGTTACACATGACACAGCAAAACATTTGTCAGTACACCACTATCACCTAGGCAACTTAACCTGTCCAAGGTATTTATTCAGTTAGAATTCAGACAGAACTTTCCATAAGAACCTAGTTCAAGAGTCATAATATTAACTGTTTGTAATATTTATAATACTTAATATACCAATGTATTGACACTCATTGCTTTGTTAATGATTATATTGTCTGTATTTATGTCTGCAACTGCTGTCTCCTATCATCTGTCTTGTATACATGAACATAAGTTAACAAGTGAAAGCAGTTTTCATGCCATAATTTACATAGTTTTCATCAAAACCATATGCTATAACTATAGCTGTATTTTCAATTACTGATGTCAGAGCTACAGAATGCATAAATATAAATTATCGGAATCACATGCATGACATGATTTATGCTTTATGGCATGCACAGCAGACAAACTTTAGTTGTTAATTTTATGTTTTTGTGTTTTGGATCAGAAAATGTAACCCATGCCAGCACAATATGATGTACCGAGTGTTTGACCACAGTATTATTGAGCTTTTCTCTACAGAGAATTCCTGAAAAGGGCTTAATCAGACTAACCCATTCAGCAAAACAGAAAAAGAAATGCTAATTAACTAACTTTTTTATGTCTTGTTAATCTGGTAGGTGAGCTGGGGCAAAGTTATTTATTTATTCATTTATTTGCTTTTCTTTATTAGGAAAATCTAACTGAGTCTTGCAAGGCCCACTATTAGTGAAGGCCCGTGGAAGAAAAGTTCCATGAAAGACAAGAACAAAGTTATGAGTTTACATGAGAGTTTCAAAAGGTACAAATGGTATGCATTATAGCATACATTTAATAACGATGTTGTAAAAAAGACATACATAACAAATCTAAGGGAACGATCTGAGTTTTATTAATAGCTTTGGCATGGGGAGGGTGTTCTGATATGGGGTAGTAGAAATGATAGAGCAATAGCTAATACTAGGTCATCTAACTCAGGGGATTGTGCCTTGGTTTGTCTGAATAGTAGACTATGAAACCCATACTTGTCATGTCAAAGTCTTACAAGGACCAGCATGAGTGAAAGAACATGTGTTACATCAGCACAAATACCACAAGAAGTCTGCTGTGACATGGTGATAGGTCAGTTAGGGACTTATTCAGTATAACATATGTTTAACATATCTGGCTCAATTTTGCTCAAGAGTGGAACAAATGTGCCAGTCCCTCAGGGTGGGGGTGGGTGATGAATAGGTCCTACAGGGTTACTGGGTGGAAAGCTTGGTGCTCAGTTTGGGATTCACAAGAAATGAAAATAAAGGGACATAAGGGAGTAAAAAAAAAACAACTTCAAGAGCAATATTTAACATTATTCAAGCCCAGCAAACCATTAATAGTTTGCTATTAAAAACATATAAAGCTCTGATTCTTAGAACCAAGATCCCTGACAAAACAAATGATAATCTCTTCAGCATGACAGCAGCTCATGGTCAGAGGATGATGTACTGTCTAAAATTGTTGGTGAAATTTATGTCAGGCTATGATATTTTATAAGTTCATTAAAATGCCATTGCCAAACTTAAACCAGTTCACGGATTATATGTCAAAAAATACCATAATCCCAAATTTTAAAACTTACTCAAACTGTTTGAAGTCAAAATCACATACTGTTTTTGGCCTTAAAATAATTACCAGTTTAACTAATACAATGTGAATATGTTTGTTATAGCCTCTTAAGGAGCAACAGACTTTGGTACGCATTTACCTTTCCATCAAGTACCATCACTGTATTAACTTAAACATGTTATGCTGGTTAAATTTGTAAAATAAATAAAAATGCACAAAACTATGATTTACAAGCATAACATTCCACAAAAAATGTCGATAGTACATTAACACTATCCTTCAGCATAAAAACAATGGCTATCTCTCCTCTGCTACTTTCCTAGACCTATCTAAAGCATTTGACATGGTCTCACATAAACAACTTATCTCTGTCCTCAATAACCTATCCTTCTTACAATTGGTCACCAACTGGTTTCAGAGTTACCTGTCTGACCCCCAACAATCCGTTGTATGGCAGAATGACATATCTCTCCAACTACCTGTCTCCATAGGGGTTCCCCAAGGATAAATCCTTGGACCTCTACTCTTCTCTGTTTACACCAATAATCTAGCCTTTGCCACCAAACATGGCACACTCATACAATACGCAGATGACTCGACCATCATCTGCTCAGCCTAGTCCCTACCAAAACTGCAAAAAGTCACACAGGAAGTCTTTTCCTCTGTTGAAACATGATTATCCGATGCCCGATTAATACTCAACCCAAACAAAACTAAACTACTCATCTTCCAACCCACCAAACATACTCAAAACAACTCTCACTTTAACATCACGGCAAAAGACAACACCACTATATACCCAACTGAACACACCAAATTGCTAGGAGTGAAATATACAATAAACTAAAATTTGACATTCACATATCCATGACTATAAAAAAAGTCCACAAAAAACTAGGAGCATTATACAGAAATAAGCAATTTCTCACCAAAGCAGCAAAGATTTCAATAGCAAATTCCCACCTTATCTCCACCCTACTTTATGCCTCTCCAATATATACCAACCTAAGGCAATGTGATCTAAACAAGCTAGAGACCTGCTACAACAAAATCGCCAAATTCGCCACAGAGGCATCCTACCGTAGTCACCACTGTCTCTCACTTGCTGAACTGGGCTGGCTTGAACTCCCTCACTTCCTTCAGTGGTATCAACTCTCACCCGCTCACAAACTAGTAAACCATCCACTAAATGTCCCATCCCTCCAGAATCTACTCCAACCCTATCGCACCACCAGACCACTAAGATCCAGCAGCAAAAATCACTTGCAGGTCACTAAAGCCAATAACTCTGCTGGTGAAGCACTATTCTCTTGCGCCATAGCCAAATTATGGAACTCACTCCCACCCACAATTACCTCCATACCATCATGCACCCACTTCAAAACTTTACTAAAAGCACAACTAAAAACATGCTGGCTATGCCCTTGCAACTCCCACTCTAATATCATCCACCCCATCCAACCACTACCTTTCTTTCCACTCCACTAACTACCTTGATTATAGCAAGCTAAGATGCTCATAAGTCAGTACTTATTATACAGCACAAACATCTTCTTCTTGTAACATTTGTTAATGTCTGGTATGCACTTCACAGATAAAGATTCTAGTTGTCTACTGATGTACTATGTTCTTCATCTGTAAATATGTTGTAAGTAATTGCTATGTAAATTGTTAATCACTATGTAATCCAATGTAAATACTGTCTGTTTATTTTAACTGCGGAGCCTTTCTCCCCGGGCCTCCGCTGAAAATGGACCTACTTCCAGTCGGACACTCCCGGTCAACAAATTTAAATAAATAAATAAATAAAATAAATAAATAAATAAATAAACAAGGTTATCAATGACAAATCCATTTGGCTGCTGCAGGGGTGCATTATTTCTTTTTAAGTGTCATGACTGGCTAGAGGCCACCAAGGTATGGATACATGTTAGCAGAAAGACACAGCTTCCCAGAAAGGCTACACAGCCTGCCGCACTGCTCATCTGTAACCCATATGTAATACATATACTGGATCAGAGTAGAACCATAGAATGTAGCCATGAAGACTACCTTGCAGTTCATCTGTAACCCATCTATAACACGTACTAGATCAGAGAAGAGTTGTAAGATACAGCACACAACAAAGGCCATGCAGACTACCATGCAGTTCTTCTGTAAATTATCTGTAACACAGCTACTAGATCTGTGTAGAGCTGTAAGATATAGTATATCTGTAAGACAGAAGGACAGTACAGCAGTACAGCATAATGAACATAGCTCCCAAGAAGGACAATATACCCCTTTCACCTTTGACCATCCCTGTAACCACTACCAGAATTCTCCCCATCATTCAGTCTGTTTTGCCTGTCTCATATGTATTCCATCTGATTCACTGCAAACTCACAACCTTCTAGCTGACAAGAAGCCTCCATGTGTTTTCTCCCACTGTGAGAACATACACTCCAGTGAACACCATTAACTAGCTTCTCCACTGCAAGAAGGGTACACTCCAAAAAACACTAGCTAGCTTTCTTGATATCAAACATGGATTCTACCTGTGACTTAAAAAATTTGAGAGGAGCATTCACACATAGACAGTTCTGTTCTAGCTCCACCTGCCTTAAGCATCGCTCATGTCAGGTTTATGCATCGAAAATGGTCACTCAGTTCTGTCTGCTATTTTATCAGACTGCTAATATGTTATCCAGTAAGCTTGAATTACACCAGTCTAAAATGACTTCAATGCTTTTTAACCTTTTACCTAGATGTTTACATTGCAAACTTTATCCAAGCTGATACCTACTGTATGTAATCCATGTAAGTTTCAGCTATCCTTATTTTCTGTTGTTTTCATCTTTCCAATAAGCACTAGCTCATCTATTCGGTATATAGTTCATATAGGATGGCTATTATCTTACTCTGATTGTTTAATCTGTAAACATCGTATGTACATATGGAAGGGTATAAATTATGTATTATACAACGACCCCCCATTAATATTCAAAAACGTGCACGCTGATTGGTCAGCATGCATGTTGTAAATCAGAGTTATAGTAATGGAAAAAGGTCCGGTCGCCCGGACTTTTTCCATTACTATAACTCGTTTTTTACAGCAACGGCGAACGCAAGATCTCCATTGCTTCACACTGTCTCGCTATGTTAAATGAGTTTAACATAGCGAAACAGTTTGTAAAAAGCAACGGAGATCTTGCTTTCTCTGTTGCTTTTGCCCACAGCTCTGATGTACTGCATAGGCATATGCATGTGCAGTACATCAGAGCTGCCGCAGAATACCAGACAGTTGCGGAAGGGCAGCAAGAAGGCATTATACAATGCCATTATTTAAGAAAAGTAATTTTTTTTTCTTAAATAATGTCATTGTATAATAGCAATAACCCACTTCTGGGTGTGGGTAATGCTGGATTTACCCACAGTTGGCTTTGCTTGGCCACTCGGGCTTCGCCCTCATGACCAAACCACACCAACCGTGGGTAAATCCGGCATTACCCACACCCAGGCATGGGTTATTGCTATAATAAGGGATTTAGTGTTATCTTCCTGTAAGAGACAACAGATATTCTCCATCTGTATGTGTACTTATTTGTTTTCTGTCAACTAATTGCATGTTATACACAACTGTAGTGTACGTACACTGTGCTTATTGCTCACAGATAGTAATGTTTCTGTCTTTTGTCATATGGCCCAGTTAGTGGACAAAAAGGGTCACGTTCCAGCTCGTCTACCCAGTTAAACAATCAATGTATATATAAGACTGGTAGTGGCTGAAAGATTACTAAGCAGTCACAAAAATGGCTACATCAGTGAATATTTTTTACCTTCTACTATCTCACCACATCAGAACACAATTGCTGAAATCATTTTTCTAGGCAGCAGTAAGAAGTTACTAATGCTCAGTGATGTCAATTCTAAATTGTATGCAAAACTTTTCCCATTCCCAAAAAACTGTCCTCACTTTCCACACTGGGGCATCTCAATGTTTTGTGCATTATTTTTTTTTATACATTCATTAACCAATTAAGCCCACTGAACACAAGTGCCCCTTTTCCAAGAAGAACCAGGAACATTATTTAGTCAATTGACTTGTTCAGAGTCACACCATGGGCAAATGAAGGTGAAAGAATCAAACCCTGTACTCTTCACTACAGACAGCAGCTTGCTAGCAGATCAGAGACTGATTCTCAATGTTAACTGGCTGACCTGATATCATTTTGCCCTTTATTATATGCTTTTAATCTTACATTTACTAAGAGTTCACTGCCACTATAGATCTGCTCATGCTGATAGCCATTAAGGTTCATTGCTATACAACATTGCAGCTTTGCAGACAGAGCTATAGATAGCTGAAATGGTCCCCTAATCAATGCCTACAACTCCCCATCTAACAAGGTCTTCAACCAAAGGTGACTATTAAAAAAAAGTAAATTGGACAAAAGGAAAAAAGTTTCCTCTTGGCTCTGTTCAGAATCCAAAGTCCACTACAGTTACCTTCTCTGTGAATTAGATTTAAATGTAATGGCACTTTCATTCCTATAATGTAGCAATGAACAATAATATGCATAATATCTGTTTTTGACATTGCACCACTACTTCTTGATTTTCAGCAAAAGTCAGTGTATGAACAAAGAAAGTATATATTATTAAGCACATATATAATCCTTTCTTACTGTCAGCATACACACTGGCATTTCATTATTTGAGCAACTATGATCGCACAATTGCTGCTGTTTAAAAGGATTTTGAGAAAGCTTCTACTCCCAGGTAGAGACCGATTGGTGCCTTTTCAAAGCTCCTGATTATGCCATCTGACTGGTTGTATCTGAGTTAGCCACTTCTTTTCCCAGCCCTTTTCTGGTTCTGTCTGAGGATGATGATGCTAGCATAGCTACTTATAGTACTTTGTGCAATCATTTGAAATTGGAAGATGTAAGGTAAGGATGTAATTTAAAACCAAGTAAACAAAATTTTACGGTAAAAAAAATCACCTCCCTCTGTATGGCCCATATTTCTCAAACTACCACATTTGACAAAGCTTTTTGATAATGAACTATAAATATGCATCTGCTCTTCTGCTCTGACCTGACCTGCCACATCTCTGAATTCTTCTCTTTCATTGACTGAATGTCAAAGAGGACGAAAAGCAGATAAGCCCTAGTCTAAAACTATCACATTCTTGCCGGTACCAAACATTGCTGATGACTTTGGAGTGTTTACTGTAGATCTGGTAAATAACCAGTTCAGTGTGTGTGTGTGTGTGTGTGTGTGTGTGTGTGTGTGTGTGTGTGTGTGTGTGTGTGTGTGTGTTACAGTCATTGATATGAAAAAAAATTGTGTTCTGTCTTCTCCATGAACAGTTAAATTAAAGATATGTATTTTTGTAAATCAGGCCTTGAATAAAAGAAACTGGCCAGTATAACATGAAGCAAAGTGTTAATCAGAGATAATTCCTCCATATAACTTAAAAGAAGTAACCACTGCAGAAAAATTAATTGTGTTTAACTGATTTGGTACTGAAAAGAAGTGTTAATAAAATGAAAACAGACAGAGGCAGATGTGATATCAAACAGTATTTTGGGTTACTGAAAGACATAGAATGCTAACTGCTAGGGAGAAAATGTTTTCCTTTTCCCCTGGTAATTTTCTAGAATGTTGAGCTATTATTATACAACTTCCTGAAACACTCGTCAGCATGTCCTATTACAGATTCTTTATACCTAGCAGCAACAGCATTCTAGGTTCTACAGCATGTGAAAATGTCCAAACTGCAATTAGTGAACTAGTCTGGAAGGCAACGTGAGAAAGAAAATAAAGACAAGGATATGATGATTCACAAATATGTAATGATACAGTATGCATGCACATAATGTCCCTATGGAACAAATGGTTAGGGGACTTTTTATGTGTGTGTGTGTGTGTGTGTGTGTGTGTATATATATTGATCTATATATATATATATATATATATATATATATATATATATATATATATATGTGTGTGTGTGTGTGTGTGTGTGTGTGTGTGTGTGTGTGTGTGTATATATATATATATATATATATATATATATATATATATATATATATAGAGTTATAGATTTAATAAAATCCACGTAGGCATAGTGTAGAGCCTACACGGAATGTCACTGTGTCTGTGTACACAGTTCCCCATTGAAAGCTCGCCATGCATATTAATCATGGCGTGTTGCTGAGGGAGAACTGTGGGACACAGTTATTGAATCAATGTAGGGAGTGTGGTGCTAACTGTCTCCGCAGATGAGTAACACACTCCCTGCACTGTCCAATTGTATTATAGCAATATAATGTAATTTTTAAAACATTTTTTTAAAAACCATGTTTGTGCAGAGCGGTGTGGAGTGTAGCAATGCTAAGCGGTGCCGAGGCACCAGCCAGGCATCTAAAAATAGAAATGAGATATATTTAAATAGTCTGTAAAGGTCAAGTTTAAGCGTAGCTGAGTGGGTTTGCGTGGCTAGCCGGTGTGCTTAGCTCAGATGTATATGTAAAGGTATAGCAAATTTTCACATATCTATGTAGCTAAATGGTTAAACTTACAGCCTCATGTGCAGAAGGTGCAGGGTTTTAATACATGGAAGAACAAATTAACATTTTTATCTGAAGTACAAATTATGCAAATTATTTTTAAATACTGGCCTGCTGCACTCAGCTAAACTTTGCTAAGACCTGCTAAATACTGCATAAACAAATAGTGGCTAATGTTTATGCACTGCTTGGCATCACTTGGCTGATTTGCACAATGCTAGCCACTGCTAAGCATACAGGTTTCAGCACTTCTCAGCTCAGCTGTGCTGGTTTGTGAGCTGCTAAACGATGTGCCACATTTTTAAATATTGCCCAATGGCATATAAAGGTGGGAAATGGGCTATATTAAGCTCATTAGGCAGGAATACAGCATAATTCATTGGAGTTCTGTCTCTGAAGGATACAATGGCAGGTGTTGGAGAGTTTTGACACTTTTGGGCACAGCAGTGGGGCATTCAAGAGTCCAAGGTCATGGTCAGACTCTTTGTCAAAAACTATGAGGGCCGGCTGATGCAGAGAAGTTACCAGTGCTCAGAGTGCAAGGTGGAGGACTGGGACTGGCTGACAAGGGACCTCACCAATACAAGTACCATTGCCTGTATTCCACCAATATCTAATCTTGAATGTCTGCTAAACTGGTATGCATAATGGTGTGCTTTTCTCCCAACAGCTGTAGAGGAGAGAGCTCGCAACATTGAGGTGCATGCTAGGCACTTGACCAGGTTGTGCCGTGAGTGTGGTGAGTACAGATGCATTTTGCTATCTATAGTCAAATAAGCAAGAAAGAGTAACGCATTAAACATGATTAGGTCTATACAGTAAAGATTATATTGCAATGAATGTGGACTTACACCTGTAGTGCAAGAAGTACATACTGTCAGCTGTAGTGCCATAAGCAGAAAAGAGTAAAGCATTAACCATAATAAAGTATATGCAATAATGTTTGAAGTGCAATAACTGTGGAATTACAGCTGTGTTGCAACACCTGCATAATCACAACTGTTGTGCAATAAAAACATGAAATTATACCAGCAACTGATTAAAAGTATCTCTAATAAAATTTGTTGTGCAATGACTGTGGAAGTAGGGCTGTTTTGTTAGAAATCAATTATTAAAACTGTTCTGCAATAAAAACACAAAATTGTATCAGTACCTGCATGAATGTATATCTAATAAAGTCTGTTGTGCAATAGGGCTGTTTTGCAAGAAATCAATTGTTACAACTGTTCTGCAATAAAAACATAAAATAATATCAGTTCCTCCATGAAGTTATATCTAATAAAGTCTGTTGTACAATAAGTGTAGGTTCAGAATTGTTTTGTAAGAAATGACTTATGACAACTGGTCTGCAATGACACATGGACCAATAGTAATAACACCAAGGTAAATCGTGTACAGCAGGACTGTCTTGTTTTCATCATTGCATGTCCGCTACAAGCATTCAGTCTGTGAGGTATGGTGCTGTAGTCAGATATAACAGTGTACTAGTTGTAGACTGCAAATAATAACCCATAATTTGATAACGTTTGGTAACTTCACAATTATTTCAACACACTAACAATATATTGTGTACACCTGAATTTTATGTAGTAATGCATATTTTACCTAGTATCTCTGGCATGCTTGAATGTCATGCATGTGTGTTCAACTGTCACTGCAGTCAAGTGTAAAACTGTACCACTATTATTAGGTCATATTTTGGTGCCAGGTGAGCTCTAGGTAAATACCACTGAGTTAATAATCAGTAGTGACTTAGTAGCTCAGTTTGCTAAATAATATGTATGAAGTATATTTTTGCCACACACAGACCAGGGTTTGAATCCAGTGCTATGTAAATCTAAATGTTACAGTATCGGTCACATAATGTTTACAGATATTCTCTCCACAGGGGGCTATAGGTAAATGGGTGAGGTATCCCATATTATGAGTACATTACTGTGTGTTTACATGTCACAGGCTGTTACAATCATTACCAGGAATGTGAAAATACAGCTTAAAATGCAGGAAATAAGTGTAATAATAATAAAATAAAATAAAATAAATAAAATGTGTAAGCTTTGGTATGGCTGCATGCCTGGAGTGTGTGTTAAAGGTCGCTGCAGTCAATTAATACATTTGATGCAGATGTCCTCTGCAGTCACTACTATTGGGTTCTATACCCATGCCTGCCAAGCAAGGCATGATAGTTGGTTACTGTCTGTACTGTACACATACATGTCTCTTAAGTTTCACGCTGTCACGGAATGTAATTACTGTTTTGTAATCCCTCTGTCACAGATTTATCATCTTCATGATTATGTAAATAGCAAAGTAACACTACATCAGCCCACAGTACACCTTGGTAGTTATATAGGTACATCTGATGTGCAAGTGTTCTGTGTAGTTGTGTACCTGCAGTTGTTACTGCCTGGCCCATACAGCAGCTATAGGACACTTTTACACATAAATAAATAAAGGATAGACCTGTAGAGTAGATAACTTTACTGTTGTCAGCTATATAGCCTATAATGGTATTAATGGACTGCATTTCTCTCTCTTCCCATCCCTTATCTTCAAATATTTATTATTGTTATGCATTGGTTATGGTTTACTATTAACATGTGTTGTTCCATAAACTTTATTTTGGGGCATGTGTTTTATTATTGTTATGTATTACAATGGTTGCATATCAAAATATCTTGTTGTATTAACTATTTTGTTGGCCTTACGCCGTAACTGTTACTGGCATGCTGTTAATATACAAACTGTTCTGTTATTTATTGTTGTGTTTCACATAATATGCATTGAAATGTAATGGGGTTATTTCCAATGTTCTGGCATGCTGTTATTACTAACAATGGTTTTGTTCATAACTAACCTATATGTCTTGCTTTACCTCCATAACCACAGCACGTCAGGATAGGCCAGTTCCTGCTGATCTGCCTACCCTACCTCAGCTGGCCATGACACTGGGTTCCAGCATGATTGAGACCCAAGCCGGTGGTGTCCCTCTGCTGGCCCTGTACCACCTTCAGGTGGAACTGTCTCAGGGGATGGGGCCCATCCCCCCCCGGAAGTGGTGGTGGAGGGGAGGTAGCCACCCAGAATTGACTACCAGCCATGGTGCACAGGATTGCTCATAGGAGCTATGAACATCGCCTGTGTTGGATTGAGGGCAGACTCAACAACCTGGTGGGCCAGCAGGCCCTAGTGCCCAGCCTCCAGCACAGCCACTTTTGGGGCAGTGAAGGAGCAGTGTGGACTGCCCATGGGTGGGAATCTCAGTCATGCTACTGCCGTCTGGAGGCACATGCTTTTCGGATTCCACAACACCCTCCAATCCAAGGTGTTTACCCCCCTCATGTGTCACACACCTCCCCTGTCTGCTATCTTGTCTGTCTGCAATTGCATCCTCTCTCCTACCCAGCTTACCTCCTGACATATACTTATATCCCTTCCCCAACATGCCACTCTCTCTTTATAAAAAAAGAAGAAAAAAAGGGCATCTGCCCCACAAAAAAAAATATTGTCCCATACATAGCTCTTCATTTTGTACGTGTCCACTAGACACAACTAATTTGGTCCAATTGGCTTGACAACACATTTATGTTGTCCTCACCCCTCTCGCTAGAGTTTGAGAGTCCAAAATCATCCACAGAATCTGTCAAACTGCACAGCTGTTGCTGTACAAGAAATGGAAAGCTATGGTTCTTCCCTACACCTGTTCTGCACATTGCTACCTGTCTTTCACTATGTTTTCCCCCTGCTTGCCCCCGTTTTGCCACTGCCATACCACCCCTTTTTCTTTTTATTTTTTTAGCGTGGGTTTGCGCAGAACACCACACTGCACAAACCTGCTTAAATGAGCTTTAATGATCCTATGTTTTTCTCGCAGTGTTAAGCATATATATAACATTATCACCCCAGCCATGATTCAAACCTGGGCCCTTGTCACCTACAGCACTAACTCACTAGGCCACACAGATCTTAATTAAAGCACGTGTTTCCAGCAACACATACTGATTGCCACTGACAGACTGAAATCAAACCTAATGTGACAAATGGGAGCTACCTGCGACTCTGATGCAAAAATACACCAGTAGACATCCAAATAAATAATAATGGCAGTATGTGAGGCCTGGGATAGCAGGTAAATGCCCCCTTTTACCTGCAACATCTTCAAACACCCTTGCTACGGTGTCATTGACAGAGTACATATGTTCAAATGGGACCCTGCTGCAGAACAACTACCTTTGAAAGCCATGCACATACTGATGGATGCAGACAATGTATGTCAGCACATAAGTCTGGCAAATACACCTGCTCCTCCACTGCTTTAGTAGATCAGTCTGTTAAATGCCTTACAGACAGAGCATTTAGCCACACGCAGTCCTGGGCTCAAATCCAGTGTGTTGCACTTCAATTACATTGGTGTGAACACAGCAAGTAATGACTGAGTCATGAATTTTTAATCCCCATAAGTTACTGCTACTGAATTATCAGCTACCCAGTTTTGCAAGTGATAGGCCTGCAGGTAGGGACACACTGCATGTATTCGTATAGCCTAACTGTATGTCGCCTACTACTCTGCTATTGGCACTGTTGCATAAGACACATACTTTAAGCACATGCCTCGATTGGACTGTAACGGGTACCCTTACCCTGGCTCTGCTATAATGACAGGGCTGGCACAGCTGCCACAGTTACACATACAGCTTGCAGGCCTCCAAAGTGTTCACACTCTCCACCAGGCTGCAGACGCATATATGACTGTATGTTAAGGTAGCTGCTACAGACTGACCATACCTTCCGACCCCCTATAACAAGGTATCCGGACACAACCATACATAAAGTGAAGGGAAAAGGCACAGAAATAGGTATGTTTCACCATTTGCCTCTACAAAGATAGTAAGTTGATAAAATAGCAGCTCCTGCATTAGCATGCATATTCTGATGAGTATGAAGTGTGACACTCACATGTCTCTCTCCCCTTTCTGACCTCAACCCACAATGTTTGCCAGTGAACTGCCAGATGACCACAATGTCATGGGATACTGACCAAACATATGAGGCAAAACTGTGGACATACTTCATACTTCATACATCCCTACAGTGGACAGTATTTGTACTTACCCTCTGCTATGTCTCCACACCTCAGTAATGTCCATCTCAAAAACTAAAAAGGGGCCAAGGCCTACATGAAGGCCTTATATACTGCACTGTGGTGCCACATCATTAGCTAATGATAGTGCAATTCAGCTATTTTGGATGCAATTAGCAATTCTAAGCCACAGATTTGTGCAGAGGCAATTACCTGTTAATGAGCATTACCCACAAAAGGCAAGCAACTGCTTATGGGAAACAGGTCTGTATGTAATTTTACTCACACAGACAATGTATGTGCAAAGCATTTGCAGAGGAACACTTCAAAAAAGGAATCCTTTACTGTACTAGGTATGTACAACATTGCTCCATAAAACAGAATGCAGATGGGAAGAGAGATTAAATAGGGATTAAAACAGTCAGCTTGTATTAGATCTATGATAATGACATGTCAGTGATACTCTGCTGTCCAGCACCTATAGGCATGCCTCTCAATTGCTCCTGCTTTGAATCAAATCTCTGCTCTGTCCCTTTCCATCCCTCCTACAACGGTCAGCTGTTGTAGTAAAGATAGTGGAGTACACATAAGACATAGTGACACTACGTAAGGGTGTACACTCCTGTAACATCAAATGATGTACTATAATTCACCTTCACTCAGTCTCTCAATGTCACACATAAATAGTAGTAACATTGTAAAAGTGTCCCTGATGTACTCTGGCTAAGTCCCTGTTTCATGGACATTCGTTCCTATCTGGTTGAGAGCTATGCCTAACATAGCTCTTAACCTCTTACATTAAGAAATCAGGACAAACCCGTATTTAATGGGGGGACAAAGACCCACACTCAGTGACAGTGTATACATATTGGCCATACAAAGTAAGAATTTGAAGAGAATAACAGATATTACTGTAGCATAAGTGCAGTCTGAGGGGTTTGATGGGTGACAGATTCTGTGTCAATTTTCTGGCAGCAATCATCAATCAGCGGACAACCATTTGTCAGACATCCACAAGTTTGTGCATAAAGGACCACATCTATGAGGCAAACATAGTGGCATTCTACAAATATCTGTATAGTTGAGAGGTATGATGCCTACATGGAACAGAGTGTAAGGCAGAAGCCTACAGGCAACATATACTACAGCAGATTTGCATTGCTGTCTATCATTGAGGTTCACTGGTGTTGCTGGACTGTTCCTATATAGTTGTTGGAATAGCACACTGCTATGTGTCTGACAGTGGTCATATGAAATATCAGTGGGGATTTGCCTGGAGGGGACACACACCACAGCACACTGCCATGATGGGTGTCAAGATATACAGCAGAATCTGTCACAGCACACAAGGATGTCATCCAATATTGCTACCATCTTCATGATAGCCACACATGTAGTGTGTTGCCAGACTGTGGGGTATGACGTGTGAGGGAGCAGTGGATAGTGCAGGCCATTATGTGTGTGTAGGGTCTGTATATAGTGAACATACATGTATCTGGTCCTGTAATGTGTTCCCCTCTTGTCTTGCAGGAACGATATACCAACAGAGACATCCTCCATTTTCATCTTCAAAAAATTACTGTATAGCTAAGCCATCTGAGCTGTAGTGGATGTCCTCAGACTCAACCATCACATCCTGCTGTCAAGGGGTCGCCACAATCATGAACAGTGGGCAGCATTGTGGGCCGACCTTTTGAAGGCTGTTAATCATATTGGCCAACTTGACGGGACCTACGAGCAGGTTTGACATTGGGCCACAGATATGGTCAATGCCACATGTCAAAGGTCAGCTGCTGTTGCCAAGAGATTGTGCTGCTACCAGTGGAGGTCCTGCAACAGAACAACCACTCTTGGCCACAGAGGAATTCCTGATGAACCTAGGATTAACCAACAGCTCCCAGCCAACCATCACACCATACATCCTGGAGGTGGGTGCCACAGTGTCCACATCAGAGGAGCATCCAGGTAAGCTTACTGTGTTCACCAGTATAATACATTAACAGTCATTGTGGCAGGCTCTACAGACCAGTACATGGGTGGCAGGTCTATCTGCACTGGGGGTGAGGGGGTTAGCTTTTATCCACAGTTGTACACACATACTCAGAATGTCAGCAATATAGCTAGTATCACATTAGCTACTCTCCATGTGGATATACATACATATTACCTTGTAACACTGGATCATTTGATGTTGCCAACAATACCTCTTCCTTAGCTTTTCATAGGTCTGTCAGGTGTGACATGAGTTCATGGTCCTGTACCTGGTAAGTGTGATACTGTTGTTTTACAAATCATGTATACCTTATGAATGTTAAGGGCTGTCATTTTGCCTTATGCACAACTGTTGTGCTTAGCTAGAGTAGAATAATTGTATGTTCTGTTTCGGAGCAGTTAACTACAGTGCATAGCCTAGGGAATGACAGGTGTGTATTTGTACAAACATTAACACATTTGCATTTATAGTTATGAACAACTACGCAGCCTGCTATACATGAGGCAATTACTCCAAAATGCCCAATCAAACCCAATAGGGAGAAGGTACATACCTGAGGTAGTGCTACTACAACTGGCATATCATTGTCAAGATTGGTGTAGTGGGTTTTATGTGTAGTTCTGTCACATACACTGTCATATTGCATACCTCACAGACATATTGTACTGGCAACATTACCCAGATGTAAAAGAAAGGAACACAGTACTTGGAGAATTATGTGCCTCTGCGAACAACAGGAGTATCAAAAAGTATCTACAAACAGGTCGCACACAAGGCAACTAGGAAGTGAAAAATAAAATGTAATATGATGAATTTAAAAACTAGTTAGCACTTTGTGTTCATCCAAGACACTTCATATGTCTGATGAAGTATCTTGGATGGACATGAAAGGGCTAACTAGTTTTTAAATTCATCATATTAAATTTTATTTTTACTCCCTAGTTACCTTGTGTGCGATCTCTTTGTATATACTTTCCATCACCCAGATGTAGGTGATGTGCATGTTATACAGGGCTTGAGTTGTCTGTGTATGCTGTTGTGAGTTTATAAAAAACAAACCACCACTGACCAGAGTGGAGAAAACACCACAAGGAACAAACAATCCACTCTGTGCTGTTGCCTCACAAAAATCAACAGGCATGAAATGATCCAAAATATTGGTAAAAACACTGGTTTATTACTCCAGCCAGTCAAAGCAGTAAAGTAGCTTAAAAACCATAGAGAATAAATAGAACACAACTGTAGTGTATCCAACACAGTCAAGCACTTTCGTCCTGCTCTAGGACTTCTTCAGAACTGCGTTTGCTAAAACCCACTTCCTCTTTTATACTGGCAATTAACTAATTAAGATTTAAATCATATTAACCCTATAGAATCTGTTAAAAAGTGTGTAGTAAATTTTAATGTTTCTGTAAATGAAAGCAGTGTTGTTTACTGAACTAGGGTCTTTTCTGTTACAAAATAGTGGCCCTGTCTTTCAATTCAGGTTTTATAGATACATTGTCATTGATGCCTGGGGTTACCGTGGCATTAAGTCTCAATTGCCACCTCATTTCTGCCCTCTCCAAGTTGTTTTTCCAATTATCCCCTCTCGGATTACTACCAGTAACCTCCAGAATACCAAATAAGAAAGAGTGATTGGGATTATTTTTAATATGCCTGTATATAGCATTATTTTCATCATGTTTTCTCACAGCATACAAATGCTCATAGATCGTCCTTCTAAAAGTTCTTTCGGTTTTACCTATGTAGAAATGCTGACATTCCTGACAAATAGCTATATATACCAGTCCTTTTGTAATACAGGACCCTGTTGCTAATTTATCTCCCTATCCCTTACTTCCAACCATACTGAGGTTCCCACTAAGATGTACCTACAATGTTCACAAGTTCCACATCTAGTTGTCCCTCTCACATTGTCCTTAGCATTAATGGGATGTTCCAGTAAAAATGTTAGAACTCATTCTTACTACCCGGACCATTTGACCCTTTACTATGTTTCTTTTTGTATATAGCGGGTGACTACTTTTAAATTCTAATCATTTGAAAAAGTGGGTTTTCTATAAATTTGAGATTCTAATTTCTTGTTTTCATAATTCTTATTAAGTAAAACATCAAGATAATTGATACCGCCATTATTAGAAGTACCAGTAAATTTAAAATATTTGCTTAAATTATTTATATATTCCATAAATTCTTCATGTTTATCTCCCACCTTCCATAAAATAAAAATATCGTCCAGGTAACGCAAGTAGTGAATCCAAAACATAGAAAAAGAGGTGTTAAAAATGTATAACCTCTCCCACCCATACATTACAAGATTCGCAAGCAAGGGTGCGCAACTAATGCCCATGGCTATACCAAATGACCTGACGATAGTATTCTCCTTAAAAAGTGAAATAATTATTTTTTAAGATGATTTCCATTAGTGTCATAATAAAGTTCACCATAGTATTACTTAATGATGTTTTTTCCACTAATACTTCATAAAAAAGTTCTAAACCAGTTCCGTGAGGTATCGAGGTGAACAAGTCAACCACGTCCACAGTAGGGAAACTCAAATTCACTGAAAATGTATCCTGTTTGATTCTGCCCAAAAAGTCCCAAGAGTCCCTTAACACATGTTCTATAGGGACCAGGGACTCCCTTACTATTCTGTCCACAAAAAACCCTAAAGAATAGGTAGAACTGTTCTGACAAGTTATAATCAACCTGTATGGGGGATCCCTGATGTCCTTGTGGACTTTCAGTATCCCAAACACAACTGGAATAGTAGGGTTTTGATTCACCAGAAAACCGTATACATCTTCGTTTATGACACCTTGCAATAGTGCATCTTCTAACATCATCTGGATTCTCCTATGGGAAATATTTATTTCATTTTTAGAAACACTTTGATATTTCTCTTCCTGCTGTAACATGGAAAAATCTTGTTGTTATAATCTTCCTTATTGGTTATAGCCATCCCATCCCCCTTGTCTGGTTTCATGAACCTCAGTTGGTCATTACTTCTTAATTCCCTCAGTAAACAGCTCTCTTCCCTATGTAAATTAAATTTACTAGGCTTAAATGCATTGAAATACTCAAAAATCTCCTGTGAACAAACTTTATAAAAAGTTCCTATTAAGGGGTGGAGTGGCGGTTTATGTGTTGTGAGTTTATGTGTTGTGCATGGGATCTGAGATGAGAAGATGTGGGACATGTAATGCAGTTGTGGAGCCTCATCTGTATGAGTGTGTGTGGATTACCATACATAATAGTGCAGGTGGTAATGTACTGCTTTTGTCTTGGTTTTCACATGTGAACAGGGGGGTTGGAGTCTATCCCCCTCACAACCTGATGTCCATGTCTCATCGGACTCTGATGATGATGGTGGCCATAGTGAGGCACATGTGGAGTTGTAGGTAGCTGAATCTGTCCCAAAGGTTGACATCCCTCTTCTGCCCCCATTGTCTCTGCATACAGTCAGTATGCCCACACATACCCAGTCACCAGAGGCCACAGATATTGGACAGTCAGAGGGTGGAAACATAGTACAGGACAGTGTGAGAACTATTGTGTCAGTGAGTGTAGACACTGGCCATAGCCAGAGAGCTGGCAAGGTCCCACACAGGCCAATTGAGAGTGATGCTCAAAGGAAGACTGCTGTCCATCCACCTCCTGTTGCAGGTGTCACATCACCACATGTTTTAGGCTGTCATGGAGGCATAGGCATGATCTGAACGTAACACCAGATGGATGCTTAGGGTTATGGATGATGATATCCATGACTGTCTCCACTGCATTGGTGATGCCACGGAATGTTTCACTGATATAGTGGACAGACAGTGGGCTGAGACAGTGTTTGTCTTTGAGCGCACATTGTCTGTGCTGGAACATGTGGTTGGGGTTGGGCATCAGACATGTGGATGTAGGCCAGCAACATCATCTGCTAGGAGTCCTCATGGCCATGCATACTCATGTTCCCATAGTGGCAATACCACCAGCGCTACAGAGGGAAGTGTGCTGTCCAGACCATGATGTGGCAGACCATGGGCACGTGGTCCTGGGTGATTTCCCCTGGGGGACACAGGCCCAGCAGACAGCAGTCACTGTCAGGTACTAGCACTGCATCTGACCTTGGGCATAGTGCTGCCTGTGCTACTCCTGGTGAAGCCACTTCCCATGTTCATGGCCGGAGATGGTGAAATGTCCCCTCTACCATGTAAGGACCACAGCTGTCCACCATACACATGTGTAGGGCTAGCAGTGGGCTTGACTGTGTACATGCACACACTCCAATACTACTGCCACATGCAGGTCACCTACAGACACACATGGCACCTCTCCATGGCCCATTTAACCAGCTCCCCTTCCTGATTCACACATATGCTGTCAACTGTTTGGCACAGCCTAGGCCTCTGGAACCCCCACACCACACCCTGTGCATGTGATGATACCTGTGCCACATCCCTGAAGTCCATGCCATTGATGCCATTGATGCAAGGACCTACATATATGTGTATGATGCACAGGCTGACTTGGATGGCACAGTGGTGCAGCGGTAGCATTCTCACCTCACAGCAAGAGGTTCTCCAGTAGGATTCTTGGCTAGGGTGCCTTTTGTGTGGAGTCTACATGTCCTTCCTGTGTTCATGTGTGTTTCTTCTGGGTGCTCCTCCCACATTACAAAGACATGCATCTAGAGTGTTTCTCCCCAGGCCTCCACTGAAAAACTGGCTCTGTTCCAAGTCGGACTTTCCCAGTTAACAAATATTAAATAAATAAATAAAAATAAATAAATATAACTTTACATGTGTTTGTGTAGTGCAGTAGTGTTATTCCATGGCAGTTGTTGTGGGCCAGACAGGTATTGTATGCTGGCATGTGTCAGAACTATGCATCACACATTGTGTAGCTTTGTTGCCTGATGGTACACTGGTGGTAGTGTTACAGAATGACAGGTGTGTCATGGACTTGTGTATGTTTTTGTCCCAGGAGTCTGAGTGGTTCAGATATGAACACATGGTAGCAATACAGCGGCACATGATGGCAAGGCAGCACTGCAGAGATATGACATCAGCAAGGTTTGCCAGTATATGTGAATGGCTCCCTAGGTGCATATGTGTAGAACAGTTGGTCAGGGACAATGGGGACAGTCAGCGTCATCTTGCTTTTATATCCTGTGATACATTCTACTACCCTAGATACATGTCACCTCGGTATTCTGCACGTACAACTGTAGATGGTGGCAGACATCAATTATGCTTATGTAGAGGTGGGCAATTTAGGACCAGTGGCTAGTCACAGAACCATAAAATGCATAACCAATGCATAGGGGTAGGCCACATGGGAATATCTCTAGTGCTATAAAGGGACATATTTACACACGTTAGATACTGTGAGATTAGAGCCCCTACCTATCTAGTATTATACACTACAGATCGCAGAACTTATCATATGCACCATGCTGTTTATGAGGTATTCCAATGTCAGCCAGTGCTCTTAAGATGGATGACATTAGCAGGCCTTGTAATGGAGGCCAATGTTGAGGCAAGCAGCTAGTCACTGGGCATAAAATGCATAACTAACTGCACAGAGATAACCCATATGGATTTGTCTGAAGTGCTGCAAGGGGAAGTATTTACACACACAAATTGGATGCTGTGAAAATAAAACTCCTACCGATCTAGTCAAACACACTATAGCTTGTAGTACTTATCGCATACACCACAAAATTTATCTGTTGCTGGATTGTCAGCCA